>NW_026543069.1:0-60854 GCF_028750875.1 Macrosteles quadrilineatus | reverse complement strand
GTGTGTACAAGGTTGTACAATTGTGTACAAGGCTGTACAAGTGTGTACAAGATTGTACAAGTGTGTACAAGGTTGTACAAGTGTGTACAAGGATGTACAAGTTTGTACAAGGGTGTACAAGTGTGTACGATGTGTAAAAGTTTGTACAAGGTTGTACAAGGTTGTACAAGTGTGTACAAGGTTGTACAATTGTGTACAAGGCTGTACAAGTGTGTACAAGGTTGTACAATTTTGTACAAGGCTGTACAAGTGTGTACAAGTCTGTACAAGTGTGTATAAGGCTGTACAATTGTGTACAAGGTTGTACAAGTGTGTACAAGGTTGTACAAGTTTGTACAAGGGTGTACAAGTGTGTACGATGTGTAAAAGTTTGTACAAGGGTGTACAAATGTGTACAAGTGTGTACAAGGTTGTACAATTGTGTACAAGGCTGTACAAGTGTGTACAAGGTTGTACAAGTGTGTACAAGGCTGTACAATTGTGTACAAGGTTGTACAAGTGTGTACAAGGTTGTACAAGTGTGTACAAGGTTGTACAATTGTGTACAAGGCTGTACAAGTGTGTACAAGGTTGTACAAGTGTGTACAAGGTTGTACAAGTGTGTACAAGGTTGTACAAGTGTGTACAAGGTTGTACAAGTGTGTACAAGGTTGTACAATTGTGTATCAGGTTGTACAAGTGTGTACAAGGTTTTACAAGTGTGTACAAGGGTGTACAATCGTGGAAAGGTTGTACAAGTTTGTACAAGTTTGTACAAGTTTGTACAAGTTTGTACAAGTTTGTACAAGTGTGTACAAGGATGTACAAGTTTGTACAAGGGTGCACAAGTGTGTACAAGGGTGTACAATCGTGTACAAGCTTGTACAAGTGTGTACAAGGGTGTACAGGTTTGTACAAGGTTGTACAAGGTTGTACAAGTGTGTACAAGGGTGTACAAATGTGTACAAGGATGTAAAAGTTTGTACAAGTTTGTACAAGTTTGTACAAGGTTGTACAAGTGTGTACAAGGTTTTACAATTGTGTACAAGGTTGTACAAGTGTGTTCAAGGTTGTACAAGTGTGTACAAGGTTGTACAAGTGTGTACAACTTGTACAAGTGTGTACAAGCTTGTACAAGTGTGTACAAGGTTGTACAAGTTTGTACAAGGTTGTACAAGTGTGTACAAGTTTGTACAAGTGTGTACAAGTTTGTACAAGGTTGTACAAATGTGTACGATAAGTAAAAGTGTGTACAAGGGTGTACAAGGTTGTACAAGTGTGTACAAGGTTGTACAATTGTGTACAAGGCTGTACAAGTGTGTACAAGATTGTACAATTGTGTACAAGGCTGTACAAGTGTGTACAAGATTGTACAAGTGTGTACAAGGTTGTACAAGTGTGTACAAGGATGTACAAGTTTGTACAAGGGTGTACAAGTGTGTACGATGTGTAAAAGTTTGTACAAGGGTGTACAAGGTTGTACAAGTGTGTACAAGGTTGTACAATTGTGTACAAGGCTGTACAAATGTGTACAAGGTTGTACAATTTTGTACAAGGCTGTACAAGTGTGTACAAGGTTGTACAAGTGTGTACAAGGCTGTACAATTGTGTACAAGGTTGTACAAGTGTGTACAAGGTTGTACAAGTGTGTACAAGGTTGTACAATTGTGTACAAGGCTGTACAAGTGTGTACAAGGTTGTACAAGTGTGTACAAGGTTGTACAAGTGTGTACAAGGTTGTACAAGTGTGTACAAGGTTGTACAAGTGTGTACAAGGTTGTACAAGTGTGTACAAGGTTGTACAATTGTGTATCAGGTTGTACAAGTGTGTACAAGGTTGTACAAGTGTGTACAAGGGTGTACAATCGTGTACAAGGATGTACAAGTTTGTACAAGTTTGTACAAGTTTGTACAAGTTTGTACAAGGTTGTACAAGTGTGTACAAGGATGTACAAGTTTGTACAAGGGTGCACAAGTGTGTACAAGGGTGTACAATCGTGTACAAGCTTGTACAAGTGTGTACAAGGGTGTACAGGTTTGTACAAGGTTGTACAAGGTTGTACAAGTGTGTACAAGAGTGTACAAATGTGTACAAGGATGTAAAAGTTTGTACAGGTGTGTACAAGTTTGTAAAAGGTTGTACAAGTGTGTACAAGGTTTTACAATTGTGTACAAGGTTGTACAAGTGTGTACAAGGTTGTACAAGTGTGTACAAGGTTGTACAAGTGTGTACAAGGTTGTACAAGTGTGTACAACTTGTACAAGTGTGTACAAGCTTGTACAAGTGTGTACAAGGTTGTACAAGTTTGTACAAGGTTGTACAAGTGTGTACAAGTTTGTACAAGTGTGTACAAGTTTGTACAAGGTTGTACCAATGTGTACAAGGGTGTACAAAAGTGTACAAGGGTGCACAAGTTTGAACAAAGGTGTACAAGTGTATACAAGCTTGTACAAGTGTGTACAAGCATGTACAAGTGTGTACAAGGGTGTACAGGTTTGTACAAGGTTGTACAAGTGTGTACAAGGGTGTACAAGTGTGTACAAGGTTGTACAAGTGTGTACAAGCTTGTACAAGTGTGTACAAGGGTGTACAAGTGTGTACAAGGTTGTACAAGTGTGTACAAGCTTGTACAAGTGTGTACAAGGGTGTACAAGTGTGTACAAGGTTGTACAAGTTTTTACATGGTTGTACAAGTGTGTACAAGGTTGTACAAGGTTGTACAAGTGTGTACAAGGTTGTACAAGTGTGTACAAGGTTGTACAAGAGTGTACAAGGTTGTACAAGTGTGTACAAGGTTGTACAAGTGTGTACAAGGTTGTACAAGTGTGTACAAGGTTGTACAAGTGTGTACAAGGTTGTACAAGTGTGTACAAGGTTGTACAAGTGTGTACAAGGTTGTACAAGTGTGTACAAGGGTGTACAAGTGTGTACAAGGTTGTACAAGTTTTTACATGGTTGTACAAGTGTGTACAAGGTTGTACAAGTGTGTACAAGGTTGTACAAGTGTGTACAAGGTTGTACAAGTGTGTACAAGGTTGTACAAGTGTGTACAAGGTTGTACAAGTGTGTACAAGGTTGTACAAGTGTGTACAAGGTTGTACAAGTGTGTACAAGTTGTACAAGTGTGTACAAGGTTGTACAAGTGTGTACAAGGTTGTACAAGTGTGTACAAGGTTGTAAAAGTGTGTACAAGTGTGTACAAGGTTGTACAAGTTTTTACAAGGTTGTACAAGTGTGTACAAGGGTGTAAAATCGTGTACAAGGATGTACAAGTTTGTACAAGTTTGTACAAGGTTGTACAAGTGTGTACAAGGATGTACAAGTTTGTACAAGGGTGTACAAGTGTGTACGATAAATAAAAGTGTGTACAAGTGTGTACAAGGCTGTACAAGTGTGTACAAGGCTGTACAAGTGTGTACAAGTTTGTACAAGGGTGTACAAGGTTGTACAAGTGTGTACAAGGTTGTACAATTGTGTACAAGGCTGTACAATTTTGTACAAGGCTGTACAAGTGTGTACAAGGCTGTACAAGTGTGTACAAGGTTGTACAATTGTGTACAAGGCTGAACAATTGTGTACAAGGTTGTACAAGTGTGTACAAGGTTGTACAAGTGTGTACAAGGTTGTACAATTGTGTACAAGGCTGTACAAGTGTGTACAAGGTTGTACAAGTGTGTACAAGGTTGTACAAGTGTGTACAAGGTTGTACAATTGTGTGTCAGGTTGTACAAGTGTGTACAAGGTTGTACAAGTGTGTACAAGGGTGTACAATCGTGTACAAGGATGTACAAGTTTGTACAAGTTTGTACAAGTTTGTACAAGGTTGTACAAGTTTGTACAATGATGTACAAGTTTGTACAAGGGAGTACAAGTTTGTACAAGATTGTACAAGTGTGTACTGGGTTGTACAAGTGTGTACAAGATTGTATAAGTTTGTACAAGGTTTTACAAGTGTGTACAAGGGTGTACAAGTGTGTACAAATGTGTACAAGTTTTACAAGGTTGTACAAGTGTGTACAAGGTTGTACAAGTTGTGTACAATGTTGTACATGTGTGTACAAGGGTGTACAAGTTTTTACAAGGCTGTACAAGTGTGTACAAGGTTGTACAAGGTTGTACAAGGCTGTACAAGTGTGTACAAGGTTGTACAAGTTTGTACAAGTGTGTACAAGGGTGTACAAGTTTTTACAAGGTTGTACAAGTGTGTACAAGGTTGTACAAGTGTGTACAAGGCTGTACAATTGTGTACAAGGTTGTACAAGTGTGTACAAGGTTGTACAAGTGTGTACAAGGTTGTACAATTGTGTACAAGGCTGTACAAGTGTGTACAAGGTTGTACAAGTGTGTACAAGGCTGTACAATTGTGTACAAGGTTGTACAAGTGTGTACAAGGTTGTACAAGTGTGTACAAGGTTGTACAATTGTGTACAAGGCTGTACAAGTGTGTTCAAGGTTGTACAAGTGTGTACAAGGTTGTACAAGTGTGTACAAGGGTGTACAATTGTGTACAAGGATGTTCAAGTGTGTACAAGGTTGTACAAGTGTGTACAAGGATGTACAAGTTTGTACAAGGGCTGTACAAGTGTGAACGATGTGTAAAAGTTTGTACAAGGGTGTACAAGTTTGTACAAGTGTGTACAAGGTTGTACAATTGTGTACAAGGTTGTACAAGTGTGTACAAGGTTGTACAAGTGTGTACAAGGTTGTACAAGTGTGTACAAGGTTGTACAAGTGTGTACAAGGTTGTACAAGTGTGTACAAGGTTGTACAAGTGTGTACAAGGTTGTACAAGTGTGTACAAGGTTGTACAAGTGTGTACAAGGGTGTACAAGTGTGTACAAGGTTGTACAAGTTTTTACAAGGTTGTACAAGTGTGTACAAGGGTGTAAAATCGTGTACAAGGATGTACAAGTTTGTACAAGTGTGTACAAGGATGTACAAGTTTGTACAAGGGTGTACAAGTGTGTACGATAAGTAAAAGTGTGTACAAGGGTGTACAAGGTTGTACAAGTGTGTACAAGGTTGTACAATTGTGTACAAGGCTGTACAACTGTGTACAAGGTTGTACAATTGTGTACAAGGATGTACAAGTGTGTACAAGGTTGTACAAGTGTGTACAAGGTTGTACAAGTGTGTACAAGGATGTACAAGTTTGTACAAGGGTGTACAAGTGTGTACGATGTGTAAAAGTTTGTACAAGGGTGTACAAGGTTGTACAAGTGTGTACAAGGTTGTACAATTGTGTACAAGGCTGTACAATTTTGTACAAGGCTGTACAAGTGTGTACAAGGCTGTACAAGTGTGTACAAGGTTGTACAATTGTGTACAAGGCTGTACAATTGTGTACAAGGTTGTACAAGTGTGTACAAGGTTGTACAAGTGTGTACAAGGTTGTACAATTGTGTACAAGGCTGTACAAGTGTGTACAAGGTTGTACAAGTGTGTACAAGGTTGTACAAGTGTGTACAAGGTTGTACAATTGTGTGTCAGGTTGTACAAGTGTGTACAAGGTTGTACAAGTGTGTACAAGGGTGTACAATCGTGTACAAGGATGTACAAGTTAGTACAATGTTTTACAAGTTTGTACAAGGTTGTACAAGTGTGTACAAGGATGTACAAGTTTGTACAAGGGAGTACAAGTTTGTACAAGATTGTAAAAGTGTGTACTGGGTTGTACAAGTGTGTACAAGATTGTATAAGTTTGTACAAGGTTGTACAAGTGTGTACAAGGGTGTACAAGTGTGTACAAATGTGTACAAGTTTTACAAGGTTGTACAAGTGTGTACAAGTTTGTACAAGTTGTGTACAAGGTTGTACATGTGTGTACAAGGGTGTACAAGTTTTTACAAGGCTGTACAAGTGTGTACAAGGTTGTACAAGGTTGTACAAGGCTGTACAAGTGTGTACAAGGTTGTACAAGGTTGTACAAGTGTGTACAAGCTTTTACAAGTGTGTACAAGGGTGTACAAGTGTGTACAAGTTTGTACAAGTTTGTACAAGGTTGTACAAGTGTGTACAAGGTTATACAATTGTGTACAAGGTTGTACAAGTGTGTACAAGGTTGTACAAGTGTGTACAAGCTTTTACAAGTGTGTACAAGGGTGTACAAGTGTGTACAAGTTTGTACAAGTTTGTACAAGGTTGTACAAGTGTGTACAAGGTTGTACAAGTGTGTACAAGGTTGTACAAGTGTGTACAAGGTTGTACAAGTGTGTACAAGGTTGTACAAGTGTGTACAAGTTTTTAAATTGTGTACATGGGTGTACAATTGTGTACAAGGCTGTACAAGTGTGTACAAGGTTGTACAAGTGTGTACAAGGTTGTAACAGGGGGTACAAGTTTGTACAAGTGTGTACAAGGTTGTACAAGTGTGTACAAGGGTGTACAGGTTTGTACAATGTTGTACAAGTGTACAAGTTTGTACAAGGTTGTACAAGTGTGTACAAGGGTGTACAAGTGTGTACAAGGGTGCACAAGTGTGTACAAGGGTGTACAATCGTGTACAAGCTTGTACAAGTGTGTACAAGGGTGTACAGGTTTGTACAAGGTTGTACAAATGTGTACAAGGGTGTACAAATGTGTACAAGGATGAAAAGGTTGTACAAGTTTGTACAAGTTTGTACAAGGTTGTACAAGTGTGTACAAGGTTGTACAAGTGTGTACAAGGTTGTACAAGTGTGTACAACTTGTACAAGTGTGTACAAGCTTGTACAAGTGTGTACAAGCTTGTACAAGTGTGTACAAGTGTGTACAAGGTTGTACAAGTGTGTACAAGGTTGTACAAGTTTGTACAAGGTTGTACAAGTGTGTACAAGTTTGTACAAGTGTGTACAAGCTTGTACAAGTGTGTACAAGGGTGTACAGGTTTGTACAAGGTTGTACAAGTGTGTACAAGGTTGTACAAGTGTGTACAAGGTTGTACAAGTGTGTACAAGGTTGTACAAGTGTGTACAAGGGTGTACAAGTGTGTACAAGGTTGTACAAGTTTTTACAAGGTTGTACAAGTGTGTACAAGGGTGTAAAATCGTGTACAAGGATGTACAAGTTTGTACAAGTGTGTACAAGGATGTACAAGTTTGTACAAGGGTGTACAAGTGTGTACGATAAGTAAAAGTGTGTACAAGGGTGTACAAGGTTGTACAAGTGTGTACAAGGTTGTACAATTGTGTACAAGGCTGTACAACTGTGTACAAGGTTGTACAAGTGTGTACAAGGTTGTACAATTATGTACAAGGCTGTACAACTGTGTACAAGGTTGTACAATTGTGTACAAGGATGTACAAGTGTGTACAAGGTTGTACAAGTGTGTACAAGGTTGTACAAGTGTGTACAAGGATGTACAAGTTTGTACAAGGGTGTACAAGTGTGTACGATGTGTAAAAGTTTGTACAAGGGTGTACAAGGTTGTACAAGTGTGTACAAGGTTGTACAATTGTGTACAAGGCTGTACAATTTTGTACAAGGCTGTACAAGTGTGTACAAGGCTGTACAAGTGTGTACAAGGTTGTACAATTGTGTACAAGGCTGTACAATTGTGTACAAGGTTGTACAAGTGTGTACAAGGTTGTACAAGTGTGTACAAGGTTGTACAATTGTGTACAAGGCTGTACAAGTGTGTACAAGGTTGTACAAGTGTGTACAAGGTTGTACAAGTGTGTACAAGGTTGTACAATTGTGTGTCAGGTTGTACAAGTGTGTACAAGGTTGTACAAGTGTGTACAAGGGTGTAAAATCGTGTACAAGGATGTACAAGTTTGTACAAGTGTGTACAAGGATGTACAAGTTTGTACAAGGGTGTACAAGTGTGTACGATAAGTAAAAGTGTGTACAAGGGTGTACAAGGTTGTACAAGTGTGTACAAGGTTGTACAATTGTGTACAAGGCTGTACAACTGTGTACAAGGCTGTACAATTGTGTACAAGGATGTACAAGTGTGTACAAGGTTGTACAAGTGTGTACAAGGTTGTACAAGTGTGTACAAGGATGTACAAGTTTGTACAAGGGTGTACAAGTGTGTACGATGTGTAAAAGTTTGTACAAGGGTGTACAAGGTTGTACAAGTGTGTACAAGGTTGTACAATTGTGTACAAGGCTGTACAATTTTGTACAAGGCTGTACAAGTGTGTACAAGGCTGTACAAGTGTGTACAAGGTTGTACAATTGTGTACAAGGCTGTACAATTGTGTACAAGGTTGTACAAGTGTGTACAAGGTTGTACAAGTGTGTACAAGGTTGTACAATTGTGTACAAGGCTGTACAAGTGTGTACAAGGTTGTACAAGTGTGTACAAGGTTGTACAAGTGTGTACAAGGTTGTACAATTGTGTGTCAGGTTGTACAAGTGTGTACAAGGTTGTACAAGTGTGTACAAGGGTGTACAATCGTGTACAAGGATGTACAAGTTTGTACAAGTTTGTACAAGTTTGTACAAGGTTGTACAAGTGTGTACAAGGATGTACAAGTTTGTACAAGGGAGTACAAGTTTGTACAAGATTGTACAAGTGTGTACTGGGTTGTACAAGTGTGTACAAGATTGTATAAGTTTGTACAAGGTTGTACAAGTGTGTACAAGGGTGTACAAGTGTGTACAAATGTGTACAAGTTTTACAAGGTTGTACAAGTGTGTACAAGTTTGTACAAGTTGTGTACAAGGTTGTACATGTGTGTACAAGGGTGTACAAGTTTTTACAAGGCTGTACAAGTGTGTACAAGGTTGTACAAGGTTGTACAAGGCTGTACAAGTGTGTACAAGGTTGTACAAGGTTGTACAAGTGTGTACAAGGGTGTACAAGTTTTTACAAGGTTGTACAAGTGTGTACAAGGTTGTACAAGTGTGTACAAGGCTGTACAATTGTGTACAAGGTTGTACAAGTGTGTACAAGGTTGTACAAGTGTGTACAAGGTTGTACAATTGTGTACAAGGCTGTACAAGTGTGTACAAGGTTGTACAAGTGTGTACAAGGCTGTACAATTGTGTACAAGGTTGTACAATTGTGTACAAGGTTGTACAAGTGTGTACAAGGTTGTACAAGTGTGTACAAGGTTGTACAATTGTGTACAAGGCTGTACAAGTGTGTTCAAGGTTGTACAAGTGTGTACAAGGTTGTACAAGTGTGTACAAGGGTGTACAATTGTGTACAAGGATGTTCAAGTGTGTACAAGGTTGTACAAGTGTGTACAAGGATGTACAAGTTTGTACAAGGGCTGTACAAGTGTGTACGATGTGTAAAAGTTTGTACAAGGGTGTACAAGTTTGTACAAGTGTGTACAAGGTTGTACAATTGTGTACAAGGCTGTACAAGTGTTTACAAGGTTGTACAATTTTGTACAAGGCTGTACAAGTGTGTACAAGGTTGTACAAGTGTGTACAAGGCTGTACAAGTGTGTACAAGGTTGTACAATTGTGTACAAGGCTGTACAAGTGTGTACAAGGTTGTACAAGTGTGTACAAGGTTGTAAAAGTGTGTACAAGGTTGTACAAGTGTGTACAAGGTTGTAAAAGTGTGTACAAGGTTGTACAATTGTGTACAAGGTTGTACAAGTGTGTACAAGGTTGTACAAGTGTGTACAAGGGTGTACAAGTGTGTACAAGGTTGTACAAGTGTGTACAAGGTTGTACAAGTGTGTACAAGCTTTTACAAGTGTGTACAAGGGTGTACAAGTGTGTACAAGTTTGTACAAGTTTGTACAAGGTTGTACAAGTGTGTACAAGGTTATACAATTGTGTACAAGGTTGTACAAGTGTGTACAAGGTTGTACAAGTGTGTACAAGCTTTTACAAGTGTGTACAAGGGTGTACAAGTGTGTACAAGTTTGTACAAGTTTGTACAAGGTTGTACAAGTGTGTACAAGGTTGTACAAGTGTGTACAAGGTTGTACAAGTGTGTACAAGGTTGTACAAGTGTGTACAAGGTTGTACAAGTGTGTACAAGTTTTTAAATTGTGTACATGGGTGTACAATTGTGTACAAGGCTGTACAAGTGTGTACAAGGTTGTACAAGTGTGTACAAGGTTGTAACAGGGGGTACAAGTTTGTACAAGTGTGTACAAGGTTGTACAAGTGTGTACAAGGGTGTACAGGTTTGTACAATGTTGTACAAGTGTACATGTTTGTACAAGGTTGTACAAGTGTGTACAAGGGTGTACAAGTGTGTACAAGGGTGCACAAGTGTGTACAAGGGTGTACAATCGTGTACAAGCTTGTACAAGTGTGTACAAGGGTGTACAGGTTTGTACAAGGTTGTACAAATGTGTACAAGGGTGTACAAATGTGTACAAGGATGAAAAGGTTGTACAAGTTTGTACAAGTTTGTACAAGGTTGTACAAGTGTGTACAAGGTTGTACAAGTGTGTACATGGTTGTACAAGTGTGTACAACTTGTACAAGTGTGTACAAGCTTGTACAAGTGTGTACAAGGTTGTACAAGTGTGTACAAGGTTGTACAAGTGTGTACAAGGTTGTACAAGTGTGTACAAGTTTTTAAATTGTGTACATGGGTGTACAATTGTGTACAAGGTTGTACAAGTGTGTACAAGGTTGTACAAGTTTGTACAAGGTTGTACAAGTGTGTACAAGTTTGTACAAGTGTGTACAAGCTTGTACAAGTGTGTACAAGGGTGTACAGGTTTGTACAAGGTTGTACAAGTGTGTACAAGGTTGTACAAGTGTGTACAAGGTTGTACAAGTGTGTACAAGGTTGTACAAGTGTGTACAAGGGTGTACAAGTGTGTACAAGGTTGTACAAGTTTTTACAAGGTTGTACAAGTGTGTACAAGGGTGTAAAATCGTGTACAAGGATGTACAAGTTTGTACAAGTGTGTACAAGGATGTACAAGTTTGTACAAGGGTGTACAAGTGTGTACGATAAGTAAAAGTGTGTACAAGGGTGTACAAGGTTGTACAAGTGTGTACAAGGTTGTACAATTGTGTACAAGGCTGTACAACTGTGTACAAGGTTGTACAAGTGTGTACAAGGTTGTACAATTATGTACAAGGCTGTACAACTGTGTACAAGGTTGTACAATTGTGTACAAGGATGTACAAGTGTGTACAAGGTTGTACAAGTGTGTACGATGTGTAAAAGTTTGTACAAGGGTGTACAAGGTTGTACAAGTGTGTACAAGGTTGTACAATTGTGTACAAGGCTGTACAATTTTGTACAAGGCTGTACAAGTGTGTACAAGGCTGTACAAGTGTGTACAAGGTTGTACAATTGTGTACAAGGCTGTACAATTGTGTACAAGGTTGTACAAGTGTGTACAAGGTTGTACAAGTGTGTACAAGGTTGTACAATTGTGTACAAGGCTGTACAAGTGTGTACAAGGTTGTACAAGTGTGTACAAGGTTGTACAAGTGTGTACAAGGTTGTACAATTGTGTGTCAGGTTGTACAAGTGTGTACAAGGTTGTACAAGTGTGTACAAGGGTGTACAATCGTGTACAAGGATGTACAAGTTTGTACAAGTTTGTACAAGTTTGTACAAGGTTGTACAAGTGTGTACAAGGATGTACAAGTTTGTACAAGGGAGTACAAGTTTGTACAAGATTGTACAAGTGTGTACTGGGTTGTACAAGGCTGTACAAGTGTGTACAAGGTTGTACAAGGTTGTACAAGTGTGTACAAGGGTGTACAAGTTTTTACAAGGTTGTACAAGTGTGTACAAGGTTGTACAAGTGTGTACAAGGCTGTACAAGTGTGTACAAGGTTGTACAAGTGTGTACAAGGCTGTACAATGTGTACAAGGTTGTACAAGTGTGTACAAGGTTGTACAAGTGTGTACAAGGTTGTACAATTGTGTACAAGGCTGTACAAGTGTGTTCAAGGTTGTACAAGTGTGTACAAGGTTGTACAAGTGTGTACAAGGGTGTACAATTGTGTACAAGAATGTAAAAGTGTGTACAAGGTTGTACAAGTGTGTACAAGGATGTACAAGTTTGTACAAGGGCTGTACAAGTGTGTACGATGTGTAAAAGTTTGTACAAGGGTGTACAAGTTTGTACAAGTGTGTACAAGGTTGTACAATTGTGTACAAGGCTGTACAAGTGTGTACAAGGTTGTACAATTTAGTACAAGGCTGTACAAGTGTGTACAAGGTTGTACAAGTGTGTACAAGGCTCTACAATTGTGTACAAGGTTGTACAAGTGTGTACAAGGTTGTACAAGTGTGTACAAGGTTGTACAATTGTGTACAAGGCTGTACAAGTGTGTACAAGGTTGTACAATTGTGTACAAGGCTGTACAAGTGTGTAAAAGGTTGTACAAGTGTGTACAAGGTTGTACAAGTGTGTACAAGGTTGTACAAGTATGTACAAGGTTGTACAAGTGTGTACAAGGTTGTACAAGTGTGTACGAGGTTGTACAATTGTGTTCAAGGTTGTACAAGTGTGTACAAGGTTGTACAATTGTGTACAAGGCTGTACAAGTGTGTACAAGGTTGTACAAGGTTGTACAAGTGTGTACAAGGGTGTACAAGTTTTAACAAGGTTGTACAAGTGTGTACAAGGTTGTACAAGTTTGTACAAGGCTGTACAATTGTGTACAAGGTTGTACAAGTGTGTACAAGGTTGTACAAGTGTGTACAAGGTTGTACAATTGTGTACAAGGCTGTACAAGTGTGTACAAGGTTGTACAAGTGTGTACAAGGCTGTACAATTGTGTACAAGGTTGTACAAGTGTGTACAAGGCTGTACAATTGTGTACAAGGTTGTACAAGTGTGTACAAGGTTGTACAAGTGTGTACAAGGTTGTACAATTGTGTACAAGACTGTACAAGTGTGTACAAAGTTGTGCAAGTGTGTACAAGGTTGTACAAGTGTGTACAAGGTTGTACAATTGTGTACAAGGTTGTACAAGTGTGTACAAGGTTGTACAAGTGTGTACAAGGGTGTAAATCGTGTACAAGGATGTACAAGTTTGTACAAGATTGTACAAGTGTGTACTGGGTTGTACAAGTGTGTACAAGATTGTATAAGTTTGTACAAGGTTGTACAAGTGTGTACAAGGGTGTACAAGTGTGTACAAATGTGTACAAGTGTGTACAGGGGTGTACAAGTTTGTACAAGGGTGTACAAGTTTTACAAGGTTGTACAAAGGTGTACAAGGTTGTACAAGTTGTGTACTGGGTTGTACAAGTGTGTACAAGATTGTATAAGTTTGTACAAGTTTGTACAAGTGTGTACAAGGGTGTACAAGTGTGTACAAATGTGTACAAGTGTGTACAGGGGTGTACAAGTTTGTACAAGGGTGTACAAGTTTTACAAGGTTGTACAAGTGTGTACAAGGTTGTACAAGTTGTGTACAAGGTTATACATGTGTGTACAAGGGTGTACAAGTGTGTACAAGGTTGTACAAGTGTGTACAAGCTTGTACAAGTGTGTACAAGGGTGTAGAAGTGTGTACAAGGTTGTACAAGTTTTCACAAGGTTGTACAAGTGTGTACAAGGCGGTAAAATCGTGTACAAGGATGTACAAGTTTGTACAAGTTTGTACAAGGTTGTACAAGTGTGTACAAGGATGTACAAGTTTGTACAAGGGTGTACAAGTGTGTACGATAAGTAAAAGTGTGTACAAGGGTGTACAAGGTTGTACAAGTGTGTACAAGGTTGTACAATTGTGTACAAGGCTGTACAAGTGTGTACAAGGTTGTACAATTGTGTACAAGGCTGTACAAGTGTGTACAAGATTGTACAAGTGTGTACAAGGTTGTACAAGTGTGTACAAGGATGTACAAGTTTGTACAAGGATGTACAAGTGTGTACGATGTGTAAAAGTTTGTACAAGGGTGTACAAGGTTGTTCAAGTGTGTACAAGGTTGTACAATTGTGTACAAGGCTGTACAAGTGTGTACAAGGTTTTACAATTTTGTACAAGGCTGTACAAGTGTGTACAAGGTTGTACAAGTGTGTACAAGGCTGTACAATTGTGTACAAGGTTGTACAAGTGTGTACAAGGTTGTACAAGTGTGTACAAGGTTGTACAATTGTGTACAAGGCTGTACAAGTGTGTACAAGGTTGTACAAGTGTTTACAAGGTTGTACAAGTGTGTACAAGGTTGTACAAGTGTTTACAAGGTTGTACAAGTGTGTACAAGGTTGTACAAGTGTGTACAAGGTTGTACAAGTGTGTACAAGGTTGTACAATTGTGTATCAGGTTGTACAAGTGTGTACAAGGTTGTACAAGTGTGTACAAGGTTGTACTATCGTGTACAAGGATGTACAAGTTTGTACAAGTTTGTACAAGTTTGTACAAGTTTGTACAAGGTTTTACAAGTGTGTACAAGGATGTACAAGTTTGTACAAGGGTGCACAAGTGTGTACAATGGTGTACAACTTGTACCTTGTACATACTTGTACAGCCTTGTACACAATTGTACAACCTTGTACACAGTTGTACAGCCTTGTACACAATTGTACAACCTTGTACACACTTGTACAACCTTGTACACCCTTGTACACACTTTTACTTATCGTAAACACTTGTACACCCTTGTACAAACTTGTACATCCTTGTACACACTTGTACAACCTTGTACAAACTTGTACAAACTTGTACATCCTTGTACACGATTTTACACCCTTGTACACACTTGTACAACCTTGTAAAAACTTGTACAACCTTGTACACACTTGTACACCCTTGTACACACTTGTAAAACCTTGTACACACTTGTACAACCTTGTACACACTTGTACAACCTTGTACACACTTGTACAACCTTGTACACACTTGTACAACCTTGTACACACTTGTACAACCTTGTACACACTTGTACAACCTTGTACACACTTGTACAACCTTGTACACACTTGTACAACCTTGTACACACTTGTAAAACCTTGTACACTCTTGTACAACCTTGTACACACTTGTACAACCTTGTACACACTTGTACAACCTTGTACAACCTTGTACACACTTGTACAACCATGTAAAAACTTGTACAACCTTGTACACACTTGTACACCCTTGTACACACTTGTACAAGCTTGTACACACTTGTACAACCTTGTACACACTTGTACACCCTTGTACACACTTGTACAAGCTTGTACACACTTGTACAACCTTGTACACACTTGTACACCCTTGTACACACTTGTACAACCTTGTACAAACCTGTACACCCTTGTACACACTTGTACATGCTTGTACACACTTGTACAAGCTTGTATACACTTGTACACCTTTGTTCAAACTTGTGCACCCTTGTACACTTTTGTACACCCTTGTACACATTGGTACAACCTTGTACAAACTTGTACACACTTGTACAAACTTGTACACACTTGTACAACCTTGTACAAACTTGTACAACCTTGTACACACTTGTACAAGCTTGTACACACTTGTACAAGTTGTACACACTTGTACAACCTTGTACACACTTGTACAACCTTGTACACACTTGTACAACCTTGTACACACTTGTACAACCTTGTACACAATTGTAAAACCTTGTACACACTTGTACAACCTTTTACAAACTTGTACACACCTGTACAAACTTTTACATCCTTGTACACATTTGTACACTCTTGTACACACTTGTACAACCTTGTACAACCTTGTACAAACCTGTACACCCTTGTACACACTTGTACAAGCTTGTACACGATTGTACACCCTTGTACACACTTGTGCACCCTTGTACAAACTTGTACATCCTTGTACACACTTGTACAACCTTGTACAAACTTGTACAAACTTGTACAAACTTGTACAAACTTGTACATCCTTGTACACGATTGTACACCCTTGTACACACTTGTACAACCTTGTACACACTTGTACAACCTGATACACAATTGTACAACCTTGTACACACTTGTACAACCTTGTACACACTTGTACAACCTTGTACACACTTGTACAACCTTGTACACACTTGTACAACCTTGTACACACTTGTACAACCTTGTACACACTTGTACAGCCTTGTACACAATTGTACAACCTTGTACACACTTGTACAACCTTGTACACACTTGTACAACCTTGTACACAATTGTACAGCCTTGTACACACTTGTACAACCTTGTACACACTTGTACAGCCTTGTACAAAATTGTACAACCTTGTACACACTTGTACAGCCTTGTACACAATTGTACAACCTTGTACACACTTGTACAACCTTGTACACCCTTGTACAAACTTTTACACATCGTACACACTTGTACACCCTTGTACAAACTTGTACATCCTTGTACACACTTGTACAACCTTGTACACACTTGTACAATCTTGTACACACTTGTACAGCCTTGTACACAATTGTACAATCTTGTACACACTTGTACAGCCTTGTACACAATTGTACAACCTTGTACACACTTGTACAACCTTGTACACCCTTGTACACACTTTTACTTATCGTACACATTTGTACAACCTTGTACAAACTTGTACACACTTGTACAAACTTGTACACACTTGTACAACCTTGTACAAACTTGTACAACCTTGTACACACTTGTACAAGCTTGTACACACTTGTACAAGTTGTACACACTTGTACAACCTTGTACACACTTGTACAACCTTGAACACACTTGTACAACCTTGTACACAATTGTAAAACCTTGTACACACTTGTACAACCTTGTACAAACTTGTACAAACTTGTACAAACTTTTACATCCTTGTACACATTTGTACACCCTTGTACACACTTGTACAACCTTGTACAACCTTGTACAAACCTGTACACCCTTGTACACACTTGTACAAGCTTGTACACGATTGTACACCCTTGTACACACTTGTGCACCCTTGTACAAACTTGTACATCCTTGTACACACTTGTACAAACTTGTACAAACTTGTACAAACTTGTACAAACTTGTACAACCTTTCCACGATTGTACACCCTTGTACACACTTGTAAAACCTTGTACACACTTGTACAACCTGATACACAATTGTACAACCTTGTACACACTTGTACAACCTTGTACACACTTGTACAACCTTGTACACACTTGTACAACCTTGTACACACTTGTACAACCTTGTACACACTTGTACAGCCTTGTACACAATTGTACAACCTTGTACACACTTGTACAACCTTGTACACACTTGTACAACCTTGTACACAATTGTACAGCCTTGTACACACTTGTACAACCTTGTACACACTTGTACAGCCTTGTACACAATTGTACAGTCTTGTACACACTTGTACACATTTGTACACCCTTGTACAAACTTTTACACATCGTACACACTTGTACACCCTTGTACAAACTTGTACAACCTTGTACACACTTGTACAACCTTGTACACAATTGTACAGCCTTATACACACTTGTACAGACTTGTACACACTTGTACAGCCTTGTACACAATTGTACAACCTTGTACACACTTGTACAACCTTGTACACCCTTGTACAAACTTTTACAAATCGTACACACTTGTACACCCTTGTACAAACTTGTACATCCTTGTACACACTTGTACAACCTTGTACACACTTGTACAATCTTGTACACACTTGTACAGCCTTGTACACAATTGTACAACCTTGTACACACATTTGTACAACCTTGTACACACATTTGTACAGCATTGTACACAATTGTACAACCTTGTACACACTTGTACAACCTTGTACACCTTTGTACACACTTTTACTTATCGTACACATTTGTACAACCTTGTACAAACTTGTACACACTTGTACAACCTTGTACAAACTTGTACAACCTTGAACACACTTGTACAAGCTTGTACACACTTGTACAAGTTGTACACACTTGTACAACCTTGTACACATTTGTACAACCTTGTACACACTTGTACAACCTTGTACACAATTGTAAAACCTTGTACACACTTGTACAAACTTGTACACAATTGTACAACCTTGTACACACTTGTACAACCTGACACACAATTGTACAACCTTGTACACACTTGTACAGACTTGTACACACTTGTACAACCTTGGACACACTTGTACAACCTTGTACACACTTGTACAACCTTGTACACACTTGTACAACCTTGTACACACTTGTACAGCCTTGTACACAATTGTACAACCTTGTACACACTTGTACAACCTTGTACACACTTGTACAACCTTGTACACAATTGTACAGCCTTGTACACAATTGTACAACCTTGTACACACTTGTACAGCCTTGTACACAATTGTACAGCCTTGTACACAATTGTACAACCTTGTACACACTTGTACAACCTTGTACACCCTTGTACAAACTTTTACACATCGTACACACTTGTACACCCTTGTACAAACTTGTACATCCTTGTACACACTTGTACAACCTTGTACACACTTGTACAACCTTGTACACACTTGTACAGCCTTGTACACAATTGTACAACCTTGTACAAAGTTGTACAGCCTTGTACACAATTGTACAACCTTGTACATACTTGTACAACCTTGTACACCCTTGTACAAACTTTTACACATCGTACACACTTGTACACCCTTGTACAAACTTGTACATCCTTGTACACACTTGTACAACCTTGTACACACTTGTACAACCTTGTACACACTTGTACAGCCTTGTACACAATTGTACAACCTTGTACACAGTTGTACAGCCTTGTACACAATTGTACAACCTTGTACACACTTGTACAACCTTGTACACACTTGTACAGCCTTGTACACACTTGTACAGCCTTGTACAAAATTGTACAGCCTTGTACACAATTGTACAACCTTGTACACACTTGTACAACCTTGTACACCCTTGTACAAACTTTAACACATCGTACACACTTGTACACCCTTGTACAAACTTGTACATCCTTGTACACACTTGTACAACCTTGTACACCCTTGTACACACTTGTACATGCTTGTACACACTTGTACAAGCTTGTATACACTTGTACACCTTTGTTCAAACTTGTGCACCCTTGTACACTTTTGTACACCCTTGTACACATTGGTACAACCTTGTACAAACTTGTACACACTTGTACAAACTTGTACACACTTGTACAACCTTGTACAAACTTGTACAACCTTGTACACACTTGTACAAGCTTGTACACACTTGTACAAGTTGTACACACTTGTACAACCTTGTACACACTTGTACAACCTTGTACACACTTGTACAACCTTGTACACACTTGTACAACCTTGTACACAATTGTAAAACCTTGTACACACTTGTACAACCTTTTACAAACTTGTACACACCTGTACAAACTTTTACATCCTTGTACACATTTGTACACTCTTGTACACACTTGTACAACCTTGTACAACCTTGTACAAACCTGTACACCCTTGTACACACTTGTACAAGCTTGTACACGATTGTACACCCTTGTACACACTTGTGCACCCTTGTACAAACTTGTACATCCTTGTACACACTTGTACAACCTTGTACAAACTTGTACAAACTTGTACAAACTTGTACAAACTTGTACATCCTTGTACACGATTGTACACCCTTGTACACACTTGTACAACCTTGTACACACTTGTACAACCTGATACACAATTGTACAACCTTGTACACACTTGTACAACCTTGTACACACTTGTACAACCTTGTACACACTTGTACAACCTTGTACACACTTGTACAACCTTGTACACACTTGTACAACCTTGTACACACTTGTACAGCCTTGTACACAATTGTACAACCTTGTACACACTTGTACAACCTTGTACACACTTGTACAACCTTGTACACAATTGTACAGCCTTGTACACACTTGTACAACCTTGTACACACTTGTACAGCCTTGTACAAAATTGTACAACCTTGTACACACTTGTACAGCCTTGTACACAATTGTACAACCTTGTACACACTTGTACAACCTTGTACACCCTTGTACAAACTTTTACACATCGTACACACTTGTACACCCTTGTACAAACTTGTACATCCTTGTACACACTTGTACAACCTTGTACACACTTGTACAATCTTGTACACACTTGTACAGCCTTGTACACAATTGTACAATCTTGTACACACTTGTACAGCCTTGTACACAATTGTACAACCTTGTACACACTTGTACAACCTTGTACACCCTTGTACACACTTTTACTTATCGTACACATTTGTACAACCTTGTACAAACTTGTACACACTTGTACAAACTTGTACACACTTGTACAACCTTGTACAAACTTGTACAACCTTGTACACACTTGTACAAGCTTGTACACACTTGTACAAGTTGTACACACTTGTACAACCTTGTACACACTTGTACAACCTTGAACACACTTGTACAACCTTGTACACAATTGTAAAACCTTGTACACACTTGTACAACCTTGTACAAACTTGTACAAACTTGTACAAACTTTTACATCCTTGTACACATTTGTACACCCTTGTACACACTTGTACAACCTTGTACAACCTTGTACAAACCTGTACACCCTTGTACACACTTGTACAAGCTTGTACACGATTGTACACCCTTGTACACACTTGTGCACCCTTGTACAAACTTGTACATCCTTGTACACACTTGTACAAACTTGTACAAACTTGTACAAACTTGTTCAAAATTGTACAACCTTTCCACGATTGTACACCCTTGTACACACTTGTAAAACCTGATACACAATTGTACAACCTTGTACACACTTGTACAACCTTGTACACACTTGTACAACCTTGTACACACTTGTACAACCTTGTACACACTTGTACAACCTTGTACACACTTGTACAGCCTTGTACACAATTGTACAACCTTGTACACACTTGTACAACCTTGTACACACTTGTACAACCTTGTACACAATTGTACAGCCTTGTACACACTTGTACAACCTTGTACACACTTGTACAGCCTTGTACACAATTGTACAGTCTTGTACACACTTGTACACATTTGTACACCCTTGTACAAACTTTTACACATCGTACACACTTGTACACCCTTGTACAAACTTGTACAACCTTGTACACACTTGTACAACCTTGTACACAATTGTACAGCCTTATACACACTTGTACAGACTTGTACACACTTGTACAGCCTTGTACACAATTGTACAACCTTGTACACACTTGTACAACCTTGTACACCCTTGTACAAACTTTTACAAATCGTACACACTTGTACACCCTTGTACAAACTTGTACATCCTTGTACACACTTGTACAACCTTGTACACACTTGTACAATCTTGTACACACTTGTACAGCCTTGTACACAATTGTACAACCTTGTACACACATTTGTACAACCTTGTACACACATTTGTACAGCATTGTACACAATTGTACAACCTTGTACACACTTGTACAACCTTGTACACCTTTGTACACACTTTTACTTATCGTACACATTTGTACAACCTTGTACAAACTTGTACACACTTGTACAACCTTGTACAAACTTGTACAACCTTGTACACACTTGTACAAGCTTGTACACACTTGTACAAGTTGTACACACTTGTACAACCTTGTACACATTTGTACAACCTTGTACACACTTGTACAACCTTGTACACAATTGTAAAACCTTGTACACACTTGTACAAACTTGTACACAATTGTACAACCTTGTACACACTTGTACAACCTGACACACAATTGTACAACCTTGTACACACTTGTACAGACTTGTACACACTTGTACAACCTTGGACACACTTGTACAACCTTGTACACACTTGTACAACCTTGTACACACTTGTACAACCTTGTACACACTTGTACAGCCTTGTACACAATTGTACAACCTTGTACACACTTGTACAACCTTGTACACACTTGTACAACCTTGTACACAATTGTACAGCCTTGTACACAATTGTACAACCTTGTACACACTTGTACAGCCTTGTACACAATTGTACAGCCTTGTACACAATTGTACAACCTTGTACACACTTGTACAACCTTGTACACCCTTGTACAAACTTTTACACATCGTACACACTTGTACACCCTTGTACAAACTTGTACATCCTTGTACACACTTGTACAACCTTGTACACACTTGTACAACCTTGTACACACTTGTACAGCCTTGTACACAATTGTACAACCTTGTACAAAGTTGTACAGCCTTGTACACAATTGTACAACCTTGTACATACTTGTACAACCTTGTACACCCTTGTACAAACTTTTACACATCGTACACACTTGTACACCCTTGTACAAACTTGTACATCCTTGTACACACTTGTACAACCTTGTACACACTTGTACAACCTTGTACACACTTGTACAGCCTTGTACACAATTGTACAACCTTGTACACAGTTGTACAGCCTTGTACACAATTGTACAACCTTGTACACACTTGTACAACCTTGTACACACTTGTACAGCCTTGTACACACTTGTACAGCCTTGTACAAAATTGTACAGCCTTGTACACAATTGTACAACCTTGTACACACTTGTACAACCTTGTACACCCTTGTACAAACTTTAACACATCGTACACACTTGTACACCCTTGTACAAACTTGTACATCCTTGTACACACTTGTACAACCTTGTACACACTTGTACAACCTTGTACACACTTGTACAGCCTTGTACACAATTGTACAACCTTGTACACAGTTGTACAGCCTTGTACACAATTGTACAACCTTGTACACACTTGTACAACCTTGTACACCCTTGTACACACTTTTACTTATCGTACAGACTTGTACACCCTTGTACAAACTTGTACATCCTTGTACACACTTGTACAACCTTGTACAAACTTGTACAAACTTGTACATCCTTGTACACGATTTTACACCCTTGTACACACTTGTACAACCTTGTACACACTTGTACAACCTTGTACACACTTGTACAACCTTGTACACACTTGTACAGCCTTGTACACAATTGTACAACCTTGTACACACTTGTACAACCTTGTACACACTTGTACAACCTTGTACACAATTGTACAGCCTTGTACACAATTGTACAACCTTGTACACACTTGTACAGCCTTGTACACACTTGTACAGCCTTGTACAAAATTGTACAGCCTTGTACACAATTGTACAACCTTGTACACACTTGTACAACCTTGTACACCCTTGTACAAACTTTTACACATCGTACACACTTGTACACCCTTGTACAAACTTGTACATCCTTGTACACACTTGTACAACCTTGTACACACTTGTACAACCTTGTACACACTTGTACAGCCTTGTACACAATTGTACAACCTTGTACACAGTTGTACAGCCTTGTACACAATTGTACAACCTTGTACACACTTGTACAACCTTGTACACCCTTGTACACACTTTTACTTATCGTAAACACTTGTACACCCTTGTACAAACTTGTACATCCTTGTAAACACTTGTACAACCTTGTACAAACTTGTACAAACTTGTACATCCTTGTACACGATTTTACACCCTTGTACACACATGTACAACCTTGTAAAAACTTGTACAACCTTGTACACACTTGTACACCCTTGTACACACTTGTACAACCTTGTACACAATTGTACAATCTTGTACACACTTGTACAACCTTGTACACACTTGTACAACCTTGTACACACTTGTACAACCTTGTACACACTTGTACAACCTTGTACACACTTGTACAACCTTGTACACACTTGTACAACCTTGTACACACTTGTAAAACCTTGTACACTCTTGTACAACCTTGTACACACTTGTACAACCTTGTACACACTTGTACAACCTTGTACAACCTTGTACACACTTGTACAACCATGTAAAAACTTGTACAAAATTGTACACACTTGTACACCCTTGTACACACTTGTACAAGCTTGTACACACTTGTACAACCTTGTACACACTTGTACACCCTTGTACACACTTGTACAAGCTTGTACACACTTGTACAACCTTGTACACACTTGTACACCCTTGTACACACTTGTACAACCTTGTACAAACCTGTACACCCTTGTACACACTTGTACATGCTTGTACACACTTGTACAAGCTTGTATACACTTGTACACCTTTGTTCAAACTTGTGCACCCTTGTACACTTTTGTACACCCTTGTACACATTTGTACAACCTTGTACAAACTTGTACACACTTGTACAAACTTGTACACACTTGTACAACCTTGTACAAACTTGTACAACCTTGTACACACTTGTACAAGCTTGTACACACTTGTACAAGTTGTACACACTTGTACAACCTTGTACACACTTGTACAACCTTGTACACACTTGTACAACCTTGTACACACTTGTACAACCTTGTACACAATTGTAAAACCTTGTACACACTTGTACAACCTTTTACAAACTTGTACACACCTGTACAAACTTTTACATCCTTGTACACATTTGTACACTCTTGTACACACTTGTACAACCTTGTACAACCTTGTACAAACCTGTACACCCTTGTACACACTTGTACAAGCTTGTACACGATTGTACACCCTTGTACACACTTGTGCACCCTTGTACAAACTTGTACATCCTTGTACACACTTGTACAACCTTGTACAAACTTGTACAAACTTGTACAAACTTGTACAAACTTGTACATCCTTGTACACGATTGTACACCCTTGTACACACTTGTACAACCTTGTACACACTTATACAACCTGATACACAATTGTACAACCTTGTACACACTTGTACAACCTTGTACACACTTGTACAACCTTGTACACACTTGTACAACCTTGTACACACTTGTACAACCTTGTACACACTTGTACAACCTTGTACACACTTGTACAGCCTTGTACACAATTGTACAACCTTGTACACACTTGTACAACCTTGTACACACTTGTACAACCTTGTACACACTTGTACAACCTTGTACACAATTGTACAGCCTTGTACACACTTGTACAACCTTGTACACACTTGTACAGCCTTGTACAAAATTGTACAACCTTGTACACACTTGTACAGCCTTGTACACAATTTTACAACCTTGTACACACTTGTACAACCTTGTACACCCTTGTACAAACTTTTACACATCGTACACACTTGTACACCCTTGTACAAACTTGTACATCCTTGTACACACTTGTACAACCTTGTACACACTTGTACAATCTTGTACACACTTGTACAGCCTTGTACACAATTGTACAACCTTGTACACACTTGTACAGCCTTGTACACAATTGTACAACCTTGTACACACTTGTACAACCTTGTACACCCTTGTACACACTTTTACTTATCGTACACATTTGTACAACCTTGTACAAACTTGTACACACTTGTACAAACTTGTACACACTTGTACAACCTTGTACAAACTTGTACAACCTTGTACACACTTGTACAAGCTTGTACACACTTGTACAAGTTGTACACACTTGTACAACCTTGTACACACTTGTACAACCTTGTACACACTTGTACAACCTTGTACACAATTGTAAAACCTTGTACACACTTGTACAACCTTGTACAAACTTGTACAAACTTGTACAAACTTTTACATCCTTGTACACATTTGTACACCCTTGTACACACTTGTACAACCTTGTACAACCTTGTACAAACCTGTACACCCTTGTACACACTTGTACAAGCTTGTACACGATTGTACACCCTTGTACACACTTGTGCACCCTTGTACAAACTTGTACATCCTTGTACACACTTGTACAACCTTGTACAAACTTGTACAAACTTGTACAAACTTGTACAAACTTGTACATCCTTGTACACGATTGTACACCCTTGTACACACTTGTAAAACCTTGTACACACTTGTACAACCTGATACACAATTGTACAACCTTGTACACACTTGTACAACCTTATACACACTTGTACAACCTTGTACACACTTGTACAACCTTGTACACACTTGTACAACCTTGTACACACTTGTACAGCCTTGTACACAATTGTACAACCTTGTACACACTTGTACAACCTTGTACACACTTGTACAACCTTGTACACAATTGTACAGCCTTGTACACACTTGTACAACCTTGTACACACTTGTACAGCCTTGTACACAATTGTACAACCTTGTACACACTTGTACAACCTTGTACACCCTTGTACAAACTTTTACACATCGTACACACTTGTACACCCTTGTACAAACTTGTACAACCTTGTACACACTTGTACAACCTTGTACACAATTGTACAGCCTTGTACACACTTGTACAGACTTGTACACACTTGTACAGCCTTGTACAAAATTGTACAACCTTGTACACACTTGTACAGCCTTGTACACAATTGTACAACCTTGTACACACTTGTACAACCTTGTACACCCTTGTACAAACTTTTACACATCGTACACACTTGTACACCCTTGTACAAACTTGTACATCCTTGTACACACTTGTACAACCTTGTACACACTTGTACAATCTTGTACACACTTGTACAGCCTTGTACACAATTGTACAACCTTGTACACACTTGTACAGCCTTGTACACAATTGTACAACCTTGTACACACTTGTACAACCTTGTACACCTTTGTACACACTTTTACTTATCGTACACATTTGTACAACCTTGTACAAACTTGTACACACTTGTACAACCTTGTACAAACTTGTACAACCTTGTACACACTTGTACAAGCTTGTACACACTTGTACAAGTTGTACACACTTGTACAACCTTGTACACACTTGTACAACCTTGTACACACTTGTACAACCTTGTACACAATTGTAAAACCTTGTACACACTTGTACAACCTTGTACAAACTTGTACACACTTGTACAAACTTTTACATCCTTGTACACATTTGTACACCCTTGTACACACTTGTACAACCTTGTTCAACCTTGTACAAACCTGTACACCCTTGTACACACTTGTACAAGCTTGTACACGATTGTACAGCCTTGTACACACTTGTGCACCCTTGTACAAACTTGTACATCCTTGTACACACTTGTACAACCTTGTACAAACTTGTACAAACTTGTACAAACTTGTACAAACTTGTACATCCTTGTACACGATTGTACACCCTTGTACACACTTGTACAACCTTGTACACACTTGTACAACCTGATACACAATTGTACAACCTTGTACACACTTGTACAACCTTGTACACACTTGTACAACCTTGTACACACTTGTACAGCCTTGTACACAATTGTACAACCTTGTACACACTTGTACAACCTTGTACACACTTGTACAACCTTGTACACAATTGTACAGCCTTGTACACACTTGTACAACCTTGTACACACTTGTACAGCCTTGTACAAAATTGTACAACCTTGTACACACTTGTACAGCCTTGTACACAATTGTACAACCTTGTACACACTTGTACAACCTTGTACACCTTTGTACAAACTTTTACACATCGTACACACTTGTACACCCTTGTACAAACTTGTACATCCTTGTACAAACTTGTACAACCTTGTACAAACCTGTACACCCTTGTACACACTTGTACAAGCTTGTACACGATTGTACACCCTTGTACACACTTGTGCACCCTTGTACAAACTTGTACATCCTTGTACACACTTGTACAACCTTGTACAAACTTGTACAAACTTGCACAAACTTGTACAAACTTGTACATCCTTGTACACGATTGTACACCCTTGTACACACTTGTAAAACCTTGTACACACTTGTACAACCTGATACACAATTGTACAACCTTGTACACACTTGTACAACCTTGTACACACTTGTACAACCTTGTACACACTTGTACAACCTTGTACACACTTGTACAACCTTGTACACACTTGTACAGCCTTGTACACAATTGTACAACCTTGTACACACTTGTACAACCTTGTACACACTTGTACAACCTTGTACACAATTGTACAGCCTTGTACACACTTGTACAACCTTGTACACACTTGTACAGCCTTGTACACAATTGTACAACCTTGTACACACTTGTACAACCTTGTACACCCTTGTACAAACTTTTACACATCGTACACACTTGTACACCCTTGTACAAACTTGTACAACCTTGTACACACTTGTACAACCTTGTACACAATTGTACAGCCTTGTACACACTTGTACAGACTTGTACACACTTGTACAGCCTTGTACAAAATTGTACAACCTTGTACACACTTGTACAGCCTTGTACACAATTGTACAACCTTGTACACACTTGTACAACCTTGTACACCCTTGTACAAACTTTTACACATCGTACACACTTGTACACCCTTGTACAAACTTGTACATCCTTGTACACACTTGTACAACCTTGTACACACTTGTACAATCTTGTACACACTTGTACAGCCTTGTACACAATTGTACAACCTTGTACACACTTGTACAGCCTTGTACACAATTGTACAACCTTGTACACACTTGTACAACCTTGTACACCTTTGTACACACTTTTACTTATCGTACACATTTGTACAACCTTGTACAAACTTGTACACACTTGTACAACCTTGTACAAACTTGTACAACCTTGTACACACTTGTACAAGCTTGTACACACTTGTACAAGTTGTACACGCTTGTACAACCTTGTACACACTTGTACAACCTTGTACACACTTGTACAACCTTGTACACAATTGTAAAACCTTGTACACACTTGTACAACCTTGTACAAACTTGTACACACTTGTACAAACTTTTACATCCTTGTACACATTTGTACACCCTTGTACACACTTGTACAACCTTGTTCAACCTTGTACAAACCTGTACACCCTTGTACACACTTGTACAAGCTTGTACACGATTGTACAGCCTTGTACACACTTGTGCACCCTTGTACAAACTTGTACATCCTTGTACACACTTGTACAACCTTGTACAAACTTGTACAACCTTGTACAAACTTGTACAAACTTGTACATCCTTGTACACGATTGTACACCCTTGTACACACTTGTACAACCTTGTACACACTTGTACAACCTGATACACAATTGTACAACCTTGTACACACTTGTACAACCTTGTACACACTTGTACAACCTTGTACACACTTGTACAGCCTTGTACACAATTGTACAACCTTGTACACACTTGTACAACCTTGTACACACTTGTACAACCATGTACACAATTGTACAGCCTTGTACACACTTGTACAACCTTGTACACACTTGTACAGCCTTGTACAAAATTGTACAACCTTGTACACACTTGTACAGCCTTGTACACAATTGTACAACCTTGTACACACTTGTACAACCTTGTACACCCTTGTACAAACTTTTACACATCGTACACACTTGTACACCCTTGTACAAACTTGTACATCCTTGTACAAACTTGTACAACCTTGTACACACTTGTACAATTTTGTACACACTTGTACAGCCTTGTACACACTTGTACAACCTTGTACACCCTTGTACAAACTTTTACACATCGTACACACTTGTACACCCTTGTACAAACTTGTACATCCTTGTACACACTTGTACAACCTTGTACACACTTGTACAATCTTGTACACACTTGTACAGCCTTGTACACAATTGTACAACCTTGTACACACTTGTACAGCCTTGTACACAATTGTACAACCTTGTACACACTTGTACAACCTTGTACACCCTTGTACACACTTTTACTTATCGTACACACTTGTACACCCTTGTACAAACTTGTACATCCTTGTACACACTTGTACAACCTTGTACAAACTTGTACAAACTTTTACATCCTTGTACACGATTTTACACCCTTGTACACACTTGTACAACCTTGTAAAAACTTGTACAACCTTGTACGCACTTGTACACCCTTGTACACACTTGTACAAGCTTGTACACACTTGTACAACCTTGTACACACTTGTACACCCTTGTACACACATGTATAACCTTGTACACAACTTGTACAACCTTGTACACACTTGTACAACCTTGTAAAACTTGTACACCCTTGTACAAACTTGTACACCCCTGTACACACTTGTACACATTTGTACACACTTGTACACCCTTATACACACTTGTACAACCTTGTACAAACCTATACAATCTTGTACACACTTGTACAACCCAGTACACAACTTGTACAACCTTGTACACACTTGTACAACCTTGTAAAACTTGTACACCCTTGTACAAAGTTTTACACCCCTGTACACACTTGTACACATTTGTACACACTTGTACACCCTTGTACACATTTGTACAACCTTGTACAAACTTGTACACACTTGTACAACCTTGTACAAACTTGTACAACCTTGTACACACTTGTACAAGCTTGTACACACTTGTACAAGTTGTACACACTTGTACAACCTTGTACACACTTGTACAACCTTGTACACACTTGTACAACCTTGTACACAATTGTAAAACCCTGTACACACTTGTACAACCTTGTACAAACTTGTACACACTTGTACAAACTTTTACATCCTTGTACACATTTGTACACCCTTGTACACACTTGTACAACCTTGTTCAACCTTGTACAAACCTGTACACCCTTGTACACACTTGTACAAGCTTGTACACGATTGTACAGCCTTGTACACACTTGTGCACCCTTGTACAAACTTGTACATCCTTGTACACACTTGTACAACCTTGTACAAACTTGTACAAACTTGTACAAACTTGTACAAACTTGTACATCCTTGTACACGATTGTACACCCTTGTACACACTTGTACAACCTTGTACACACTTGTACAACCTGATACACAATTGTACAACCTTGTACACACTTGTACAACCTTGTACACACTTGTACAACCTTGTACACACTTGTACAGCCTTGTACACAATTGTACAACCTTGTACACACTTGTACAACCTTGTACACACTTGTACAACCTTGTACACAATTGTACAGCCTTGTACACACTTGTACAACCTTGTACACACTTGTACAGCCTTGTACAAAATTGTACAACCTTGTACACACTTGTACAGCCTTGTACACAATTGTACAACCTTGTACACACTTGTACAACCTTGTACACCTTTGTACAAACTTTTACACATCGTACACACTTGTACACCCTTGTACAAACTTGTACATCCTTGTACAAACTTGTACAACCTTGTACAAACCTGTACACCCTTGTACACACTTGTACAAGCTTGTACACGATTGTACACCCTTGTACACACTTGTGCACCCTTGTACAAACTTGTACATCCTTGTACACACTTGTACAACCTTGTACAAACTTGTACAAACTTGTACAAACTTGTACAAACTTGTACATCCTTGTACACGATTGTACACCCTTGTACACAATTGTAAAACCTTGTACACACTTGTACAACCTGATACACAATTGTACAACCTTGTACACACTTGTACAACCTTGTACACACTTGTACAACCTTGTACACACTTGTACAACCTTGTACACACTTGTACAACCTTGTACACACTTGTACAGCCTTGTACACAATTGTACAACCTTGTACACACTTGTACAACCTTGTACACACTTGTACAACCTTGTACACAATTGTACAGCCTTGTACACACTTGTACAACCTTGTACACACTTGTACAGCCTTGTACACAATTGTACAACCTTGTACACACTTGTACAACCTTGTACACCCTTGTACAAACTTTTACACATCGTACACACTTGTACACCCTTGTACAAACTTTTACAACCTTGTACACACTTGTACAACCTTGTACACAATTGTACAGCCTTGTACACACTTGTACAGACTTGTACACACTTGTACAGCCTTGTACAAAATTGTACAACCTTGTACACACTTGTACAGCCTTGTACACAATTGTACAACCTTGTACACACTTGTACAACCTTGTACACCCTTGTACAAACTTTTACACATCGTACACACTTGTACACCCTTGTACAAACTTGTACATCCTTGTACACACTTGTACAACCTTGTACACACTTGTACAATCTTGTACACACTTGTACAGCCTTGTACACAATTGTACAACCTTGTACACACTTGTACAGCCTTGTACACAATTGTACAACCTTGTACACACTTGTACAACCTTGTACACCTTTGTACACACTTTTACTTATCGTACACATTTGTACAACCTTGTACAAACTTGTACACACTTGTACAACCTTGTACAAACTTGTACAACCTTGTACACACTTGTACAAGCTTGTACACACTTGTACAAGTTGTACACACTTGTACAACCTTGTACACACTTGTACAACCTTGTACACACTTGTACAACCTTGTACACAATTGTAAAACCTTGTACACACTTGTACAACCTTGTACAAACTTGTACACACTTGTACAAACTTTTACATCCTTGTACACATTTGTACACCCTTGTACACACTTGTACAACCTTGTTCAACCTTGTACAAACCTGTACACCCTTGTACACACTTGTACAAGCTTGTACACGATTGTACAGCCTTGTACACACTTGTGCACCCTTGTACAAACTTGTACATCCTTGTACACACTTGTACAACCTTGTACAAACTTGTACAAACTTGTACAAACTTGTACAAACTTGTACATCCTTGTACACGATTGTACACCCTTGTACACACTTGTACAACCTTGTACACACTTGTACAACCTGATACACAATTGTACAACCTTGTACACACTTGTACAACCTTGTACACACTTGTACAACCTTGTACACACTTGTACAGCCTTGTACACAATTGTACAACCTTGTACACACTTGTACAACCTTGTACACACTTGTACAACCTTGTACACAATTGTACAGCCTTGTACACACTTGTACAACCTTGTACACACTTGTACAGCCTTGTACAAAATTGTACAACCTTGTACACACTTGTACAGCCTTGTACACAATTGTACAACCTTGTACACACTTGTACAACCTTGTACACCCTTGTACAAACTTTTACACATCGTACACACTTGTACACCCTTGTACAAACTTGTACATCCTTGTACAAACTTGTACAACCTTGTACACACTTGTACAATTTTGTACACACTTGTACAGCCTTGTACACACTTGTACAACCTTGTACACCCTTGTACAAACTTTTACACATCGTACACACTTGTACACCCTTGTACAAACTTGTACATCCTTGTACACACTTGTACAACCTTGTACACACTTGTACAATCTTGTACACACTTGTACAGCCTTGTACACAATTGTACAACCTTGTACACACTTGTACAGCCTTGTACACAATTGTACAACCTTGTACACACTTGTACAACCTTGTACACCCTTGTACACACTTTTACTTATCGTACACACTTGTACACCCTTGTACAAACTTGTACATCCTTGTACACACTTGTACAACCTTGTACAAACTTGTACAAACTTTTACATCCTTGTACACGATTTTACACCCTTGTACACACTTGTACAACCTTGTAAAAACTTGTACAACCTTGTACACACTTGTACACCCTTGTACACACTTGTACAAGCTTGTACACACTTGTACAACCTTGTACACACTTGTACACCCTTGTACACACATGTATAACCTTGTACACAACTTGTACAACCTTGTACACACTTGTACAACCTTGTAAAACTTGTACACCCTTGTACAAACTTGTACACCCCTGTACACACTTGTACACATTTGTACACACTTGTACACCCTTATACACACTTGTACAACCTTGTACAAACCTATACAATCTTGTACACACTTGTACAACCCAGTACACAACTTGTACAACCTTGTACACACTTGTACAACCTTGTAAAACTTGTACACCCTTGTACAAAGTTTTACACCCCTGTACACACTTGTACACATTTGTACACACTTGTACACCCTTGTACACACTTGTACAACCTTGTACAAACTTATACAATCTTGTACACACTTGTACAACCCAGTACACACTTGTACAATCTTGTACAAACTTGTACATCCTTGTACACGATTGTACACCCTTGTACACACTTGTACAACCTTGTACACACTTGTACAACCTTGTACACAATTGTACAACCTTGTACACACTTGTACAACCTTGTACACACTTGCACAACTTTGTACACACTTGTACAGTCTTGTACACAATTGTACAACCTTGTACACACTTGTACAACCTTGTACACACTTGTACAACCTTGTACACAATTGTACAGCCTTGTACACACTTGTACAACCTTGTACACACTTGTACAGCCTTGTACACAATTGTACAACCTTGTACACACTTGTACAACCTTGTACACACTTGTACAACCTTGTACACAATTGTACAGCCTTGTACACACTTGTACAACCTTGTACACACTTGTACAACCTTGTAAAAACTTGTACACCCTTGTACACACTTGTACATCCTTGTACAACCTTGTACACACTTGTACAGCCTTGTACACAATTGTACAACCTTGTACACACTTGTACAACCTTGTACACAATTGTACAACCTCGTACACACTTGTACAACCTTGTACACACTTGTACAACCTTGTACACACTTGTAAAACCTTGTACACACTTGTACAACCTTGTACACACTTGTACAACCTTGTACACACTTGTACAACCTTTTACACACTTGTACAGCCTTGTACACAATTGTACAACCTTGTACACACTTGTACAGCCTTGTACACAATTGTACAACCTTGTACACACTTGTACAACCTTGTACACTCTTGTACACACTTTTGCTTATCGTACACACTTGTACACCCTTGTAAAAACTTGTACATCCTTGTACACACTTGTACAACCTTGTACAAACTTGTACAAACTTGTACATCCTTGTACACGATTTTACACCCTTGTACACACTTGTAAAACCTTGTAAAAACTTGTACAACCTTGTACACACTTGTACACCCTTGTACACACTTGTACAAGCTTGTACACACTTGTACAAGCTTGTACACACTTGTACAACCTTGTACACACTTGTACAACCTTGTACACACTTGTACAACCTTGTACACACTTGTACAACCTTGTACACACTTGTACAACCTTGTACACACTTGTACAACCTTGTACACACTTGTACAACCTTGTACACACTTGTACAACCTTGTACACACTTGTACAACCTTGTACACACTTGTACAACCTTGTACACACTTGTACAACCTTGTACACACTTGTACAACCTTGTACACACTTGTACAACCTTGAACACACTTGTACAGCCTTGTACACAATTGTACAACCTTGTACACACTTGTACAACCTTGTACACAATTGTACAGCCTTGTACACACTTGTACAACCTTGTACACACTTGTACAGCCTTGTACACAATTGTACAACCTTGTACACACTTGTACAACCTTGTACACACTTGTACAACCTTGTACACAATTGTACAGCCTTGTACACACTTGTACAACCTTGTACACACTTGTACATCCTCGTAAAAATTTGTACACCCTTGTACACACTTGTACAACCTTGTACAACCTTGTACACACTTGTACAGCCTTGTACAACCTTGTACACACTTGTAGAGCCTTGTAAAAACTTGTACACCCTTGTACACACATGTACAACCTTGTACACACCTTGTACAACCTTGTACACACTTGTACAACCTTGTAAAACTTGTACACATTTGTACACACTTGTACACCCTTGTACACACTTGTACAACCTTGTACAAACTTATACAATCTTGTACACACTTGTACAACCCAGTACACACTTGTACAATCTTGTACAAACTTGTACTCCCTTGTACAAACTTGTACATCCTGGTACACACTTGTACAACCTTGTACAAACTTGTACAAACTTGTACAAACTTGTACATCCTTGTACACGATTGTACACCCTTGTACACACTTGTACAACCTTGTACACACTTGTACAACCTGACACACAATTGTACAACCTTGTACACACTTGTACAACCTTGTACACACTTGTACAACCTTGTACACACTTGTACAACCTTGTACACAATTGTACAGCCTTGTACACACTTGTACAACCTTGTACACACTTGTACAGCCTTGTACAAAATTGTACAACCTTGTACACACTTGTACAGCCTTGTACACAATTGTACAACCTTGTACACACTTGTACAACCTTGTACACCCTTGTACAAACTTTTACACATCGTACACACTTGTACACCCTTGTACAAACTTGTACATCTTTGTACACACTTGTAAAACCTTGTACACACTTGTACAACCTTGTACACACTTGTACAGCCTTGTACACAATTGTACAACCTTGTACACAGTTGTACAGCCTTGTACACAATTGTACAACCTTGTACACACTTGTACAACCTTGTACACCCTTGTACACACTTTTACTTATCGTACACACTTGTACACCCTTGTACAAACTTGTTCATCCTTGTACACACTTGTACAACCTTGTACAAACTTGTACAAACTTTTACAAACTTGTACAAACTTGTACATCCTTGTACACACTTGTACAACCTTGTACAAACTTGTACAAACTTGTACATCCTTGTACACGATTTTACACCCTTGTACACACTTGTACAACCTTGTAAAAACTTGTACAACCTTGTACACACTTGTACACCCTTGTACACACTTGTACAACCTTGTACACACTTGTACAACCTTGTACACACTTGTACAACCTTGTACACACTTGTACAACCTTGTACACACTTGTACACCCTTGTACACACATGTATAACCTTGTACACAACTTGTACAACCTTGTACACACTTGTACAACCTTGTACACACTTGTACAACCTTGTACAAACTTGTACACCCCTGTACACACTTGTACACATTTGTACACACTTGTACACCCTTATACACACTTGTACAACCTTGTACAAACCTATACAATCTTGTACACACTTGTACAACCCAGTACACAACTTGTACAACCTTGTACACACTTGTACAACCTTGTAAAACTTGTACACCCTTGTACAAAGTTTTACACCCCTGTACACACTTGTACACATTTGTACACACTTGTACACCCTTGTACACACTTGTACAACCTTGTACAAACTTATACAATCTTGTACACACTTGTACAACCCAGTACACACTTGTACAATCTTGTACAAACTTGTACATCCTTGTACACGATTGTACACCCTTGTACACACTTGTACAACCTTGTACACACTTGTACAACCTTGTACACAATTGTACAACCTTGTACACACTTGTACAACCTTGTACACACTTGCACAACTTTGTACACACTTGTACAGTCTTGTACACAATTGTACAACCTTGTACACACTTGTACAACCTTGTACACACTTGTACAACCTTGTACACAATTGTACAGCCTTGTACACACTTGTACAACCTTGTACACACTTGTACAGCCTTGTACACAATTGTACAACCTTGTACACACTTGTACAACCTTGTACACACTTGTACAACCTTGTACACAATTGTACAGCCTTGTACACACTTGTACAACCTTGTACACACTTGTACAACCTTGTAAAAACTTGTACACCCTTGTACACACTTGTACATCCTTGTACAACCTTGTACACACTTGTACAGCCTTGTACACAATTGTACAACCTTGTACACACTTGTACAACCTTGTACACAATTGTACAACCTCGTACACACTTGTACAACCTTGTACACACTTGTACAACCTTGTACACACTTGTAAAACCTTGTACACACTTGTACAACCTTGTACACACTTGTACAACCTTGTACACACTTGTACAACCTTTTACACACTTTTACAGCCTTGTACACAATTGTACAACCTTGTACACACTTGTACAGCCTTGTACACAATTGTACAACCTTGTACACACTTGTACAACCTTGTACACTCTTGTACACACTTTTGCTTATCGTACACACTTGTACACCCTTGTAAAAACTTGTACATCCTTGTACACACTTGTACAACCTTGTACAAACTTGTACAAACTTGTACATCCTTGTACACGATTTTACACCCTTGTACACACTTGTAAAACCTTGTAAAAACTTGTACAACCTTGTACACACTTGTACACCCTTGTACACACTTGTACAAGCTTGTACACACTTGTACAAGCTTGTACACACTTGTACAACCTTGTACACACTTGTACAACCTTGTACACACTTGTACAACCTTGTACACACTTGTACAACCTTGTACACACTTGTACAACCTTGTACACACTTGTACAACCTTGTACACACTTGTACAACCTTGTACACACTTGTACAACCTTGTACACAATTGTACAACCTTGTACACACTTGTAAAACCTTGTACACACTTGTACAACCTTGTACACACTTGTACAACCTTGTACACAATTGTACAACCTTGTACACACTTGTACAACCTTGTACACACTTGTACAACCTTGAACACACTTGTACAGCCTTGTACACAATTGTACAACCTTGTACACACTTGTACAACCTTGTACACAATTGTACAGCCTTGTACACACTTGTACAACCTTGTACACACTTGTACAGCCTTGTACACAATTGTACAACCTTGTACACACTTGTACAACCTTGTACACACTTGTACAACCTTGTACACAATTGTACAGCCTTTTACACACTTGTACAACCTTGTACACACTTGTACATCCTCGTAAAAACTTGTACACCCTTGTACACACTTGTACAACCTTGTACAACCTTGTACACACTTGTACAGCCTTGTACAACCTTGTACACACTTGTAGAGCCTTGTAAAAACTTGTACACCCTTGTACACACATGTACAACCTTGTACACACCTTGTACAACCTTGTACACACTTGTACAACCTTGTAAAACTTGTACACATTTGTACACACTTGTACACCCTTGTACACACTTGTACAACCTTGTACAAACTTATACAATCTTGTACACACTTGTACAACCCAGTACACACTTGTACAATCTTGTACAAACTTGTACTCCCTTGTACAAACTTGTACATCCTGGTACACACTTGTACAACCTTGTACAAACTTGTACAAACTTGTACAAACTTGTACAAACTTGTACATCCTTGTACACGATTGTACACCCTTGTACACACTTGTACAACCTTGTACACACTTGTACAACCTGACACACAATTGTACAACCTTGTACACACTTGTACAACCTTGTACACACTTGTACAACCTTGTACACACTTGTACAACCTTGTACACAATTGTACAGCCTTGTACACACTTGTACAACCTTGTACACACTTGTACAGCCTTGTACAAAATTGTACAACCTTGTACACACTTGTACAGCCTTGTACACAATTGTACAACCTTGTACACACTTGTACAACCTTGTACACCCTTGTACAAACTTTTACACATCGTACACACTTGTACACCCTTGTACAAACTTGTACATCTTTGTACACACTTGTACAACCTTGTACACACTTGTACAACCTTGTACACACTTGTACAGCCTTGTACACAATTGTACAACCTTGTACACAGTTGTACAGCCTTGTACACAATTGTACAACCTTGTACACACTTGTACAACCTTGTACACCCTTGTACACACTTTTACTTATCGTACACACTTGTACACACTTGTACAGCCTTGTACACAATTGTACAACCTTGTACACACTTGTACAACCTTGTACACAATTGTACAGCCTTGTACACACTTGTACAACCTTGTACACACTTGTACAGCCTTGTACACAATTGTACAACCTTGTACACACTTGTACAACCTTGTACACACTTGTACAACCTTGTACACAATTGTACAGCCTTGTACACACTTGTACAACCTTGTACACACTTGTACAACCTTGTAAAAACTTGTACACCCTTGTACACACTTGTACATCCTTGTACAACCTTGTACACACTTGTACAGCCTTGTACACAATTGTACAACCTTGTACACACTTGTACAACCTTGTACACAATTGTACAACCTCGTACAAACTTGTACAACCTTGTACACACTTGTACAACCTTGTACACACTTGTAAAACCTTGTACACACTTGTACAACCTTGTACACACTTGTACAACCTTGTACACACTTGTACAACCTTTTACACACTTGTACAGCCTTGTACACAATTGTACAACCTTGTACACACTTGTACAGCCTTGTACACAATTGTACAACCTTGTACACACTTGTACAACCTTGTACACTCTTGTACACACTTTTGCTTATCGTACACACTTGTACACCCTTGTAAAAACTTGTACATCCTTGTACACACTTGTACAACCTTGTACAAACTTGTACAAACTTGTACATCCTTGTACACGATTTTACACCCTTGTACACACTTGTAAAACCTTGTAAAAACTTGTACAACCTTGTACACACTTGTACACCCTTGTACACACTTGTACAAGCTTGTACACACTTGTACAAGCTTGTACACACTTGTACAACCTTGTACACACTTGTACAACCTTGTACACACTTGTACAACCTTGTACACACTTGTACAACCTTGTACACACTTGTACAACCTTGTACACACTTGTACAACCTTGTACACACTTGTACAACCTTGTACACACTTGTAAAACCTTGTACACACTTGTACAACCTTGTACACACTTGTACAACCTTGTACACACTTGTACAACCTTGTACACACTTGTACAACCTTGTACACACTTGTACAACCTTGAACACACTTGTACAGCCTTGTACACAATTGTACAACCTTGTACACACTTGTACAACCTTGTACACAATTGTACAGCCTTGTACACACTTGTACAACCTTGTACACACTTGTACAGCCTTGTACACAATTGTACAACCTTGTACACACTTGTACAACCTTGTACACACTTGTACAACCTTGTACACAATTGTACAGCCTTGTACACACTTGTACAACCTTGTACACACTTGTACATCCTCGTAAAAACTTGTACACCCTTGTACACACTTGTACAACCTTGTACAACCTTGTACACACTTGTACAGCCTTGTACAACCTTGTACACACTTGTAGAGCCTTGTAAAAACTTGTACACCCTTGTACACACATGTACAACCTTGTACACACCTTGTACAACCTTGTACACACTTGTACAACCTTGTAAAACTTGTACACATTTGTACACACTTGTACACCCTTGTACACACTTGTACAACCTTGTACAAACTTATACAATCTTGTACACACTTGTACAACCCAGTACACACTTGTACAATCTTGTACAAACTTGTACTCCCTTGTACAAACTTGTACATCCTGGTACACACTTGTACAACCTTGTACAAACTTTTACACATCGTACACGTTTGTACACCCTTGTACAAACTTGTACATCCTTGTACACACTTGTACAACCTTGTACACACTTGTACAATCTTGTACACACTTGTACAGCCTTGTACACAATTGTACAACCTTGTACACACTTGTACAGCCTTGTACACAATTGTACAACCTTGTACACACTTGTACAACCTTGTACACCTTTGTACACACTTTTACTTATCGTACACATTTGTACAACCTTGTACAAACTTGTACACACTTGTACAACCTTGTACAAACTTGTACAACCTTGTACACACTTGTACAAGCTTGTACACACTTGTACAAGTTGTACACGCTTGTACAACCTTGTACACACTTGTACAACCTTGTACACACTTGTACAACCTTGTACACAATTGTAAAACCTTGTACACACTTGTACAACCTTGTACAAACTTGTACACACTTGTACAAACTTTTACATCCTTGTACACATTTGTACACCCTTGTACACACTTGTACAACCTTGTTCAACCTTGTACAAACCTGTACACCCTTGTACACACTTGTACAAGCTTGTACACGATTGTACAGCCTTGTACACACTTGTGCACCCTTGTACAAACTTGTACATCCTTGTACACACTTGTACAACCTTGTACAAACTTGTACAACCTTGTACAAACTTGTACAAACTTGTACATCCTTGTACACGATTGTACACCCTTGTACACACTTGTACAACCTTGTACACACTTGTACAACCTGATACACAATTGTACAACCTTGTACACACTTGTACAACCTTGTACACACTTGTACAACCTTGTACACACTTGTACAGCCTTGTACACAATTGTACAACCTTGTACACACTTGTACAACCTTGTACACACTTGTACAACCATGTACACAATTGTACAGCCTTGTACACACTTGTACAACCTTGTACACACTTGTACAGCCTTGTACAAAATTGTACAACCTTGTACACACTTGTACAGCCTTGTACACAATTGTACAACCTTGTACACACTTGTACAACCTTGTACACCCTTGTACAAACTTTTACACATCGTACACACTTGTACACCCTTGTACAAACTTGTACATCCTTGTACAAACTTGTACAACCTTGTACACACTTGTACAATTTTGTACACACTTGTACAGCCTTGTACACACTTGTACAACCTTGTACACCCTTGTACAAACTTTTACACATCGTACACACTTGTACACCCTTGTACAAACTTGTACATCCTTGTACACACTTGTACAACCTTGTACACACTTGTACAATCTTGTACACACTTGTACAGCCTTGTACACAATTGTACAACCTTGTACACACTTGTACAGCCTTGTACACAATTGTACAACCTTGTACACACTTGTACAACCTTGTACACCCTTGTACACACTTTTACTTATCGTACACACTTGTACACCCTTGTACAAACTTGTACATCCTTGTACACACTTGTACAACCTTGTACAAACTTGTACAAACTTTTACATCCTTGTACACGATTTTACACCCTTGTACACACTTGTACAACCTTGTAAAAACTTGTACAACCTTGTACGCACTTGTACACCCTTGTACACACTTGTACAAGCTTGTACACACTTGTACAACCTTGTACACACTTGTACACCCTTGTACACACATGTATAACCTTGTACACAACTTGTACAACCTTGTACACACTTGTACAACCTTGTAAAACTTGTACACCCTTGTACAAACTTGTACACCCCTGTACACACTTGTACACATTTGTACACACTTGTACACCCTTATACACACTTGTACAACCTTGTACAAACCTATACAATCTTGTACACACTTGTACAACCCAGTACACAACTTGTACAACCTTGTACACACTTGTACAACCTTGTAAAACTTGTACACCCTTGTACAAAGTTTTACACCCCTGTACACACTTGTACACATTTGTACACACTTGTACACCCTTGTACACATTTGTACAACCTTGTACAAACTTGTACACACTTGTACAACCTTGTACAAACTTGTACAACCTTGTACACACTTGTACAAGCTTGTACACACTTGTACAAGTTGTACACACTTGTACAACCTTGTACACACTTGTACAACCTTGTACACACTTGTACAACCTTGTACACAATTGTAAAACCTTGTACACACTTGTACAACCTTGTACAAACTTGTACACACTTGTACAAACTTTTACATCCTTGTACACATTTGTACACCCTTGTACACACTTGTACAACCTTGTTCAACCTTGTACAAACCTGTACACCCTTGTACACACTTGTACAAGCTTGTACACGATTGTACAGCCTTGTACACACTTGTGCACCCTTGTACAAACTTGTACATCCTTGTACACACTTGTACAACCTTGTACAAACTTGTACAAACTTGTACAAACTTGTACAAACTTGTACATCCTTGTACACGATTGTACACCCTTGTACACACTTGTACAACCTTGTACACACTTGTACAACCTGATACACAATTGTACAACCTTGTACACACTTGTACAACCTTGTACACACTTGTACAACCTTGTACACACTTGTACAGCCTTGTACACAATTGTACAACCTTGTACACACTTGTACAACCTTGTACACACTTGTACAACCTTGTACACAATTGTACAGCCTTGTACACACTTGTACAACCTTGTACACACTTGTACAGCCTTGTACAAAATTGTACAACCTTGTACACACTTGTACAGCCTTGTACACAATTGTACAACCTTGTACACACTTGTACAACCTTGTACACCCTTGTACAAACTTTTACACATCGTACACACTTGTACACCCTTGTACAAACTTGTACATCCTTGTACACACTTGTACAACCTTGTACACACTTGTACAATCTTGTACACACTTGTACAGCCTTGTACACAATTGTACAACCTTGTACACACTTGTACAGCCTTGTACACAATTGTACAACCTTGTACACACTTGTACAACCTTGTACACCTTTGTACACACTTTTACTTATCGTACACATTTGTACAACCTTGTACAAACTTGTACACACTTGTACAACCTTGTACAAACTTGTAACACCTTGTACACACTTGTACAAGCTTGTACACACTTGTACAAGTTGTACACACTTGTACAACCTTGTACACACTTGTACAACCTTGTACACACTTGTACAACCTTGTACACAATTGTAAAACCTTGTACACACTTGTACAACCTTGTACAAACTTGTACACACTTGTACAAACTTTTACATCCTTGTACACATTTGTACACCCTTGTACACACTTGTACAACCTTGTTCAACCTTGTACAAACCTGTACACCCTTGTACACACTTGTACAAGCTTGTACACGATTGTACAGCCTTGTACACACTTGTGCACCCTTGTACAAACTTGTACATCCTTGTACACACTTGTACAACCTTGTACAAACTTGTACAAACTTGTACAAACTTGTACAAACTTGTACAAACTTGTACATCCTTGTACACGATTGTACACCCTTGTACACACTTGTACAACCTTGTACACACTTGTACAACCTGATACACAATTGTACAACCTTGTACACACTTGTACAACCTTGTACACACTTGTACAACCTTGTACACACTTGTACAACCTTGTACACACTTGTACAGCCTTGTACACAATTGTACAACCTTGTACACACTTGTACAACCTTGTACACACTTGTACAACCTTGTACACAATTGTACAGCCTTGTACACACTTGTACAACCTTGTACACACTTGTACAGCCTTGTACAAAATTGTACAACCTTGTACACACTTGTACAGCCTTGTACACAATTGTACAACCTTGTACACACTTGTACAACCTTGTACACCCTTGTACAAACTTTTACACATCGTACACACTTGTACACCCTTGTACAAACTTGTACATCCTTGTACAAACTTGTACAACCTTGTACACACTTGTACAATCTTGTACACACTTGTACAGCCTTGTACACACTTGTACAACCTTGTACACCCTTGTACAAACTTTTACACATCGTACACACTTGTACATCCTTGTACACACTTGTACAACCTTGTACACACTTGTACAATCTTGTACACACTTGTACAGCCTTGTACACAATTGTACAACCTTGTACACACTTGTACAGCCTTGTACACAATTGTACAACCTTGTACACACTTGTACAACCTTGTACACCCTTGTACACACTTTTACTTATCGTACACACTTGTACACCCTTGTACAAACTTGTACATCCTTGTACACACTTGTACAACCTTGTACAAACTTGTACAAACTTTTACATCCTTGTACACGATTTTACACCCTTGTACACACTTGTACAACCTTGTAAAAACTTGTACAACCTTGTACACACTTGTACACCCTTGTACACACTTGTACAAGCTTGTACACACTTGTACAACCTTGTACACACTTGTACACCCTTGTACACACATGTATAACCTTGTACACAACTTGTACAACCTTGTACACACTTGTACAACCTTGTAAAACTTGTACACCCTTGTACAAACTTGTACACCCCTGTACACACTTGTACACATTTGTACACACTTGTACACCCTTATACACACTTGTACAACCTTGTACAAACCTATACAATCTTGTACACACTTGTACAACCCAGTACACAACTTGTACAACCTTGTACACACTTTTACAACCTTGTAAAACTTGTACACCCTTGTACAAACTTTTACACCCCTGTACACACTTGTACACATTTGTACACACTTGTACACCCTTGTACACACTTGTACAACCTTGTACAAACTTATACAATCTTGTACACACTTGTACAACCCAGTACACACTTGTACAATCTTGTACAAACTTGTACATCCTTGTACACGATTGTACACCCTTGTACACACTTGTACAACCTTGTACACACTTGTACAACCTTGTACACAATTGTACAACCTTGTACACACTTGTACAACCTTGTACACAATTGTACAACCTTGTACACACTTGTACAACCTTGTACAACCTTGTACAACCTTGTACAAACTTGTACAAACTTGTACAAACTTGTACAAACTTGTACAAACTTGTACAACCTTGTACACACTTGTACAGCCTTGTACAACCTTGTACACACTTGTAGAGCCTTGTAAAAACTTGTACACCCTTGTACACACATGTACAACCTTGTACACACCTTGTACAACCTTGTACACACTTGTACAACCTTGTAAAACTTGTACACATTTGTACACACTTGTACACCCTTGTACACACTTGTACAACCTTGTACAAACTTATACAATCTTGTACACACTTGTACAACCCAGTACACACTTGTACAATCTTGTACAAACTTGTACTCCCTTGTACAAACTTGTACATCCTGGTACACACTTGTACAACCTTGTACAAACTTGTACAAACTTGTACAAACTTGTACAAACTTGTACAAACTTGTACATCCTTGTACACGATTGTACACCCTTGTACACACTTGTACAACCTTGTACACACTTGTACAACCTGACACACAATTGTACAACCTTGTACACACTTGTACAACCTTGTACACACTTGTACAACCTTGTACACACTTGTACAACCTTGTACACAATTGTACAGCCTTGTACACACTTGTACAACCTTGTACACACTTGTACAACCTTGTACAAAATTGTACAACCTTGTACACACTTGTACAGCCTTGTACAAAATTGTACAACCTTGTACACACTTGTACAACCTTGTACACCCTTGTACAAACTTTTACACATCGTACACACTTGTACACCCTTGTACAAACTTGTACATCTTTGTACACACTTGTACAACCTTGTACACACTTGTAAAACCTTGTACACTCTTGTACAACCTTGTACACACTTGTACAACCTTGTACACACTTGTACAACCTTGTACAACCTTGTACACACTTGTACAACCATGTAAAAACTTGTTCAACCTTGTACACACTTGTACACCCTTGTACACACTTGTACAAGCTTCTACACACTTGTACAACCTTGTACACACTTGTACACCCTTGTACACACTTGTACAACCTTGTACAAACCTGTACACCCTTGTACACACTTGTACATGCTTGTACACACTTGTACAAGCTTGTATACACTTGTACACCTTTGTTCAAACTTGTGCACCCTTGTACACTTTTGTACACCCTTGTACACATTTGTACAACCTTGTACAAACTTGTACACACTTGTACAAACTTGTACACACTTGTACAACCTTGTACAAACTTGTACAACCTTGTACACACTTGTACAAGCTTGTACACACTTGTACAAGTTGTACACACTTGTACAACCTTGTACACACTTGTACAACCTTGTACACACTTGTACAACCTTGTACACATTTGTACAACCTTGTACACAATTGTAAAACCTTGTACACACTTGTACAACCTTTTACAAACTTGTACACACCTGTACAAACTTTTACATCCTTGTACACATTTGTACACTCTTGTACACACTTGTACAACCTTGTACAACCTTGTACAAACCTGTACACCCTTGTACAAACTTGTACAAGCTTGTACACGATTGTACACCCTTGTACACACTTGTGCACCCTTGTACAAACTTGTACATCCTTGTACACACTTGTACAACCTTGTACAAACTTGTACAAACTTGTACAAACTTGTACATCCTTGTACACGATTGTACACCCTTGTACACACTTGTACAACCTTGTACACACTTGTACAACCTGATACACAATTGTACAACCTTGTACACACTTGTACAACCTTGTACACACTTGTACAACCTTGTACACACTTGTACAACCTTGTACACACTTGTACAACCTTGTACACACTTGTACAACCTTGTACACACTTGTACAGCCTTGTACACAATTGTACAACCTTGTACACACTTGTACAACCTTGTACACACTTGTACAACCTTGTACACAATTGTACAGCCTTGTACACACTTGTACAACCTTGTACACACTTGTACAGCCTTGTACAAAATTGTACAACCTTCTACACACTTGTACAGCCTTGTACACAATTGTACAACCTTGTACACACTTGTACAACCTTGTACACCCTTGTACAAACTTTTACACATCGTACACACTTGTACACCCTTGTACAAACTTGTACATCCTTGTACACACTTGTACAACCTTGTACACACTTGTACAATCTTGTACACACTTGTACAGCCTTGTACACAATTGTACAACCTTGTACACACTTGTACAGCCTTGTACACAATTGTACAACCTTGTACACACTTGTACAACCTTGTACACCCTTGTACACACTTTTACTTATCGTACACATTTGTACAACCTTGTACAAACTTGTACACACTTGTACAAACTTGTACACACTTGTACAACCTTGTACAAACTTGTACAACCTTGTACACACTTGTACAAGCTTGTACACACTTGTACAAGTTGTACACACTTGTACAACCTTGTACACACTTGTACAACCTTGTACACACTTGTACAACCTTGTACACAATTGTAAAACCTTGTACACACTTGTACAACCTTGTACAAACTTGTACAAACTTGTACAAACTTTTACATCCTTGTACACATTTGTACACCCTTGTACACACTTGTACAACCTTGTACAACCTTGTACAAACCTGTACACCCTTGTACACACTTGTACAAGCTTGTACACGATTGTACACCCTTGTACACACTTGTGCACCCTTGTACAAACTTGTACATCCTTGTACACACTTGTACAACCTTGTACAAACTTGTACAAACTTGTACAAACTTGTACATCCTTGTACACGATTGTACACCCTTGTACACACTTGTAAAACCTTGTACACACTTGTACAACCTGATACACAATTGTACAACCTTGTACACACTTGTACAACCTTGTACACACTTGTACAACCTTGTACACACTTGTACAACCTTGTACACACTTGTACAACCTTGTACACACTTGTACAACCTTGTACACACTTGTACAGCCTTGTACACAATTGTACAACCTTGTACACACTTGTACAACCTTGTACACCCTTGTACAACCTTGTACACAATTGTACAGCCTTGTACACACTTGTACAACCTTGTACACACTTGTACAGCCTTGTACACAATTGTACAACCTTTTACACACTTGTACAACCTTGTACACCCTTGTACAAACTTTTACACATCGTACACACTTGTACACCCTTGTACAAACTTGTACAACCTTGTACACACTTGTACAACCTTGTACACAATTGTACAGCCTTGTACACACTTGTACAGACTTGTACACACTTGTACAGCCTTGTACAAAATTGTACAACCTTGTACACACTTGTACAGCCTTGTACACAATTGTACAACCTTGTACACACTTGTACAACCTTGTACACCCTTGTACAAACTTTTACACATCGTACACACTTGTACACCCTTGTACAAACTTGTACATCCTTGTACACACTTGTACAACCTTGTACACACTTGTACAATCTTGTACACACTTGTACAGCCTTGTACACAATTGTACAACCTTGTACACACTTGTACAGCCTTGTACACAATTGTACAACCTTGTACACACTTGTACAACCTTGTACACCTTTGTACACACTTTTACTTATCGTACACATTTGTACAACCTTGTACAAACTTGTACACACTTGTACAACCTTGTACAAACTTGTACAACCTTGTACACACTTGTACAAGCTTGTACACACTTGTACAAGTTGTACACACTTGTACAACCTTGTACACACTTGTACAACCTTGTACACACTTGTACAACCTTGTACACAATTGTAAAACCTTGTACACACTTGTACAACCTTGTACAAACTTGTACACACTTGTACAAACTTTTACATCCTTGTACACATTTGTACACCCTTGTACACACTTGTACAACCTTGTTCAACCTTGTACAAACCTGTACACCCTTGTACACACTTGTACAAGCTTGTACACGATTGTACAGCCTTGTACACACTTGTGCACCCTTGTACAAACTTGTACATCCTTGTACACACTTGTACAACCTTGTACAAACTTGTACAAACTTGTACAAACTTGTACAAACTTGTACAAACTTGTACAAACTTGTACATCCTTGTACACGATTGTACACCCTTGTACACACTTGTACAACCTTGTACACACTTGTACAACCTGATACACAATTGTACAACCTTGTACACACTTGTACAACCTTGTACACACTTGTACAACCTTGTACACACTTGTACAACCTTGTACACACTTGTACAGCCTTGTACACAATTGTACAACCTTGTACACACTTGTACAACCTTGTACACACTTGTACAACCTTGTACACAATTGTACAGCCTTGTACACACTTGTACAACCTTGTACACACTTGTACAGCCTTGTACAAAATTGTACAACCTTGTACACACTTGTACAGCCTTGTACACAATTGTACAACCTTGTACACACTTGTACAACCTTGTACACCCTTGTACAAACTTTTACACATCGTACACACTTGTACACCCTTGTACAAACTTGTACATCCTTGTACAAACTTGTACAACCTTGTACACACTTGTACAATCTTGTACACACTTGTACAGCCTTGTACACACTTGTACAACCTTGTACACCCTTGTACAAACTTTTACACATCGTACACACTTGTACACCCTTGTACAAACTTGTACATCCTTGTACACACTTGTACAACCTTGTACACACTTGTACAATCTTGTACACACTTGTACAGCCTTGTACACAATTGTACAACCTTGTACACACTTGTACAGCCTTGTACACAATTGTACAACCTTGTACACACTTGTACAACCTTGTACACCCTTGTACACACTTTTACTTATCGTACACACTTGTACACCCTTGTACAAACTTGTACATCCTTGTACACACTTGTACAACCTTGTACAAACTTGTACAAACTTTTACATCCTTGTACACGATTTTACACCCTTGTACACACTTGTACAACCTTGTAAAAACTTGTACAACCTTGTACACACTTGTACACCCTTGTACACACTTGTACAAGCTTGTACACACTTGTACAACCTTGTACACACTTGTACACCCTTGTACACACATGTATAACCTTGTACACAACTTGTACAACCTTGTACACACTTGTACAACCTTGTAAAACTTGTACACCCTTGTACAAACTTGTACACCCCTGTACACACTTGTACACATTTGTACACACTTGTACACCCTTATACACACTTGTACAACCTTGTACAAACCTATACAATCTTGTACACACTTGTACAACCCAGTACACAACTTGTACAACCTTGTACACACTTGTACAACCTTGTAAAACTTGTACACCCTTGTACAAACTTTTACACCCCTGTACACACTTGTACACATTTGTACACACTTGTACACCCTTGTACACACTTGTACAACCTTGTACAAACTTATACAATCTTGTACACACTTGTACAACCCAGTACACACTTGTACAATCTTGTACAAACTTGTACATCCTTGTACACGATTGTACACCCTTGTACACACTTGTACAACCTTGTACACGATTGTACACCCTTGTACACACTTGTACAACCTTGTACACACTTGTACAACCTTGTACACAATTGTACAACCTTGTACACACTTGTACAACCTTGTACACAATTGTACAACCTTGTACACACTTGTACAACCTTGTACACACTTGCACAACTTTGTACACACTTGTACAGTCTTGTACACAATTGTACAACCTTGTACACACTTGTACAACCTTGTACACACTTGTACAACCTTGTACACAATTGTACAGCCTTGTACACACTTGTACAACCTTGTACACACTTGTACAGCCTTGTACACAATTGTACAACCTTGTACACACTTGTACAACCTTGTACACACTTGTACAACCTTGTACACAATTGTACAGCCTTGTACACACTTGTACAACCTTGTACACACTTGTACAACCTTGTAAAAACTTGTACACCCTTGTACACACTTGTACAACCTTGTACAACCTTGTACACACTTGTACAGCCTTGTACACAATTGTACAACCTTGTACACACTTGTACAACCTTGTACACAATTGTACAACCTCGTACACACTTGCACAACTTTGTACACACTTGTACAACCTTGTACACACTTGTACAACCTTGTACACACTTGTACAACCTTGTACACACTTGTACAACCTTGTACACACTTGTACAACCTTTTACACACTTGTACAGCCTTGTACACAATTGTACAACCTTGTACACACTTGTACAGCCTTGTACACAATTGTACAACCTTGTACACACTTGTACAACCTTGTACACTCTTGTACACACTTTTGCTTATCGTACACACTTGTACACCCTTGTAAAAACTTGTACATCCTTGTACACACTTGTACAACCTTGTACAAACTTGTACAAACTTGTACATCCTTGTACACGATTTTACACCCTTGTACACACTTGTAAAACCTTGTAAAAACTTGTACAACCTTGTACACACTTGGACACCCTTGTACACACTTGTACAAGCTTGTACACACTTGTACAAGCTTGTACACACTTGTACAACCTTGTACACACTTGTACAACCTTGTACACACTTGTACAACCTTGTACACACTTGTACAACCTTGTACACACTTGTACAACCTTGTACACACTTGTACAACCTTGTACACACTTGTACAATCTTGTACACAATTGTACAACCTTGTACACACTTGTAAAACCTTGTACACACTTGTACAACCTTGTACACACTTGTACAACCTTGTACACAATTGTACAACCTTGTACACACTTGTACAACCTTGTACACACTTGTACAACCTTGAACACACTTGTACAGCCTTGTACACAATTGTACAACCTTGTACACACTTGTACAACCTTGTACACACTTGTACAACCTTGTACACAATTGTACAGCCTTGTACACACTTGTACAACCTTGTACACACTTGTACAGCCTTGTACACAATTGTACAACCTTGTACACACTTGTACAACCTTGTACACACTTGTACAACCTTGTACACAATTGTACAGCCTTGTACACACTTGTACAACCTTGTACACACTTGTACATCCTCGTAAAAACTTGTACACCCTTGTACACACTTGTACAACCTTGTACAACCTTGTACACACTTGTACAGCCTTGTACAACCTTGTACACACTTGTAGAGCCTTGTAAAAACTTGTACACCCTTGTAATTACATGTACAACCTTGTACACACCTTGTACAACCTTGTACACACTTGTACAACCTTGTAAAACTTGTACACATTTGTACACACTTGTACACCCTTGTACACACTTGTACAACCTTGTACAAACTTATACAATCTTGTACACACTTGTACAACCCAGTACACACTTGTACAATCTTGTACAAACTTGTACTCCCTTGTACAAACTTGTACATCCTGGTACACACTTGTACAACCTTGTACAAACTTGTACAAACTTGTACAAACTTGTACAAACTTGTACAAACTTGTACATCCTTGTACACGATTGTACACCCTTGTACACACTTGTACAACCTTGTACACACTTGTACAACCTGACACACAATTGTACAACCTTGTACACACTTGTACAACCTTGTACACACTTGTACAACCTTGTACACACTTGTACAACCTTGTACACAATTGTACAGCCTTGTACACACTTGTACAACCTTGTACACACTTGTACAGCCTTGTACAAAATTGTACAACCTTGTACACACTTGTACAGCCTTGTACACAATTGTACAACCTTGTACACACTTGTACAACCTTGTACACCCTTGTACAAACTTTTACACATCGTACACACTTGTACACCCTTGTACAAACTTGTACATCTTTGTACACACTTGTACAACCTTGTACACACTTGTACAACCTTGTACACACTTGTACAGCCTTGTACACAATTGTACAACCTTGTACACAGTTGTACAGCCTTGTACACAATTGTACAAATTTGTACACACTTGTACAACCTTGTACACCCTTGTACACACTTTTACTTATCGTACACACTTGTACACCCTTGTACAAACTTGTTCATCCTTGTACACACTTGTACAACCTTGTACAAACTTGTACAAACTTTTACAAACTTGTACAAACTTGTACATCCTTGTACACACTTGTACAACCTTGTACAAACTTGTACAAACTTGTACATCCTTGTACACGATTTTACACCCTTGTACACACTTGTACAACCTTGTAAAAACTTGTACAACCTTGTACACACTTGTACACCCTTGTACACACTTGTACAACCTTGTACACACTTGTACAACCTTGTACACACTTGTACAACCTTGTACACACTTGTACAACCTTGTACACACTTGTACAACCTTGTACACACTTGTACAACCTTGTACACACTTGTACACACTTGTACAACCTTGTACACACTTGTACAACCTTGTACACACTTGTACAACCTTGTACACACTTGTACAACCTTGTACACACTTGTACAACCTTGTACACACTTGTACAACCTTGTACACACTTGTACAACCATGTAAAAACTTGTACAACCTTGTACACACTTGTACACCCTTGTACACACTTGTACAAGCTTGTACACACTTGTACAACCTTGTACACACTTGTACACCCTTGTACACACTTGTACAACCTTTTACAAACTTGTACACAATTGTACAAACTTGTACATTATTGTACATACTTGTACACCCTTGTACACACTTGTACAACCTTGTACAAACCTGTACACCCTTGTACACACTTGTACAAGCTTGTACACACTTGTACAAGCTTGTACACACTTGTACACCCTTGTTCAAACTTGTGCACCCTTGTACACCTTTGTACACCCTTGTACACATTTGTACAACCTTGTACAAACTTGTACACACTTGTACAAGCTTGTACACACTTGTACAAGTTGTACACACTTGTACAAGTTGTACACACTTGTACAACCTTGTACACACTTGTACAACCTTGTACACACTTGTACAACCTTGTACACACTTGTACAACCTTGTACAAACTTGTACAAACTTGTACAACCTTTTCATCCTTGTACACATTTGTACACCCTTGTACACACTTGTACAACCTTGTACAAACCTGTACACCCTTGTACAAACTTGTACAAGCTTGTACACACTTGTACACCCTTGTACACACTTGTACAACCTTGTACAAACTTGTACACTTGTACAACATTGTACAAACCTGTACACCCTTGTACACACTTGTACAACCTTGTACACACTTGTACAACCTTGTACCCCCTGTTACAACCTTGTACACACTTGTACAACCTTGTACACACTTGTACAGCCTTGTACACAATTGTACACCCATGTACACAATTTAAAAACTTGTACACACTTGTACAACCTTGTACACACTTGTACAACCTTGTACACACTGGTACAACCTTGTACACACTTGTACAACCTTGTACAAACTTGTACAAACTTGTACACACTTGTACACCCTTGTACACACTTGTAAAAGCTTGTACACACTTGTACAACCTTGTACACACTTGTACAACCTTGTACACAATTGTATAACCTTGTACACACTTGTACAACCTTGTACAAACTTGTACAAACTTGTACACACTTGTACACCCTTGTACACACTTGTAAAAGCTTGTACACACTTGTACAACCTTGTACACACTTGTACACCCTTGTACACACTTGTACAACCTTGTACACACTTGTACAACCTTGTACACAATTGTACAACCTTGTACACACTTGTACAACCTTGTACACACTTGTACAACCTTGTACACACTTGTACAGCCTTGTACACAATTGTACAACCTTGTACACACTTGTACAACCTTGTACACACTTGTACAACCTTGTACACAATTGTACAGCCTTGTACACACTTGTACAACCTTGTACACACTTGTACAGCCTTGTACAAAATTGTACAAACTTGTACACACTTGTACAGCCTTGTACACAATTGTACAACCTTGTACACACTTGTACAACCTTGTACACACTTGTACAGCCTTGTACACAATTGTACAACCTTGTACACACTTGTACAAACTTGTACAACTTTGTACAAACTTGTACACTTGTACAACATTGTACAAACCTGTACACCCTTGTACACACTTGTACAACCTTGTACACACTTGTACAACCTTGTACCCCCTGTTACAACCTTGTACACACTTGTACAACCTTGTACACACTTGTACAGCCTTGTACACAATTGTACACCCATGTACACAATTTAAAAACTTGTACACACTTGTACAACCTTGTACACACTTGTACAACCTTGTACACACTTGTACAACCTTGTACAAACTTGTACAAACTTGTACACACTTGTACAACCTTGTACACACTTGTACAACCTTGTACACACTTGTACAACCTTGTACACACTTGTACAACCTTGTACACACTTGTACAACCTTGTACACACTTGTACAACCTTGTACACTCTTGTACAACCTTGTACACACTTGTACAACCTTGTACAACCTTGTACACACTTGTACAACCATGTAAAAACTTGTACAACCTTGTACACACTTGTACACCCTTGTACACACTTGTACAAGCTTGTACACACTTGTACAACCTTGTACACACTTGTACACCCTTGTACACACTTGTACAAGCTTGTACACACTTGTACAACCTTGTACACACTTGTACACCCTTGTACACACTTGTACAACCTTGTACAAACCTGTACACCCTTGTACACACTTGTACATGCTTGTACACACTTGTACATGCTTGTACACACTTGTACAAGCTTGTATACACTTGTACACCTTTGTTCAAACTTGTGCACCCTTGTACACTTTTGTACACCCTTGTACACATTTGTACAACCTTGTACACTCTTGTACAACCTTGTACACACTTGTACAACCTTGTACACACTTGTACAACCTTGTACAACCTTGTACACACTTGTACAACCATGTAAAAACTTGTACAACCTTGTACACACTTGTACACCCTTGTACACACTTGTACAAGCTTGTGCACACTTGTACAACCTTGTACACACTTGTACACCCTTGTACACACTTGTACAAGCTTGTACACACTTGTACAACCTTGTACACACTTGTACAACCTTGTACACACTTGTACAACCTTGTAAAACTTGTACACATTTGTACACACTTGTACTCCCTTGTACACACTTGTACAACCTTGTACAAACTTATACAATCTTGTACACACTTGTACAACCCAGTACACACTTGTACAATCTTGTACAAACTTGTACTCCCTTGTACAAACTTGTACATCCTTGTACACACTTGTACAACCTTGTACAAACTTGTACAAACTTGTACAAACTTGTACATCCTTGGTACAAACTTGTACAAACTTGTACATCCTTGTACACGATTGTACACCCTTGTACACACTTGTACAACCTGACACACAATTGTACAACCTTGTACACACTTGTACAGACTTGTACACACTTGTACAACCTTGGACACACTTGTACAACCTTCTACACACTTGTACAACCTTGTACACACTTGTACAACCTTGTACACACTTGTACAGCCTTGTACACAATTGTACAACCTTGTACACACTTGTACAACCTTGTACACACTTGTACAACCTTGTACACAATTGTACAGCCTTGTACACAATTGTACAACCTTGTACACACTTGTACAGCCTTGTACAAAATTGTACAGCCTTGTACACAATTGTACAACCTTGTACACACTTGTACAACGTTGTACACCCTTGTACAAACTTTTACACATCGTACACACTTGTACACCCTTGTACAAACTTGTACAACCTTGTACACACTTGTACAACCTTGTAAAAACTTGTACAACCTTGTACACACTTGTACACCCTTGTACACACTTGTACAACCTTGTACACACTTGTACAACCTTGTACACACTTGTACAACCTTTTACACACTTGTACAACCTTGTACACACTTGTACAACCTTGTACACACTTGTACAACCTTGTACACACTTGTACAACCTTGTACACACTTGTACAACCTTGTACACACTTGTACAACCTTGTACACACTTGTACAACCTTGTACACACTTGTACAACCTTGTACACACTTGTACAACCTTGTACACACTTGTACAACCTTGTACACACTTGTACAACCTTGTACACACTTGTACAACCTTGTACACACTTGTACAACCTTGTAAAAACTTGTACAACCTTGTACACACTTGTACAACCTTTTACACACTTGTACAACCATGTAAAAACTTGTACAACCTTGTACACACTTGTACACCCTTGTACACACTTGTACAAGCTTGTACACACTTGTACAACCTTGTACACACTTGTACACCCTTGTACACACTTGTACAACCTTTTACAAACTTGTACACACTTGTACAAACTTGTACATTATTGTACATACTTGTACACCCTTGTACACACTTGTACAACCTTGTACAAACCTGTACACCCTTGTACACACTTGTACAAGCTTGTACACACTTGTACAAGCTTGTACACACTTGTACACCCTTGTTCAAACTTGTGCACCCTTGTACATTTTTGTACACCCTTGTACACATTTGTACAACCTTGTACAAACTTGTACACACTTGTACAAACTTGTACACACTTGTACAACCTTGTACAAACTTGTACAACCTTGTACACACTTGTACAACCTTGTACACACTTGTACAAGCTTGTACACACTTGTACAAGTTGTACACACTTGTACAACCTTGTACACACTTGTACAACCTTGTACACACTTGTACAACCTTGTACACACTTGTACATCCTTGTACAAACTTGTACAAACTTGTACAACCTTTTCATCCTTGTACACATTTGTACACCCTTGTACACACTTGTACAACCTTGTACAAACCTGTACACCCTTGTACAAACTTGTACAAGCTTGTACACACTTGTATACCCTTGTACACACTTGTACAACCTTGTACAAACTTGTACACTTGTACAACATTGTACAAACCTGTACACCCTTGTACACACTTGTACAACCTTGTACCCCCTGTTACAACCTTGTACCCCCTGTTACAACCTTGTACACACTTGTACAACCTTGTACACACTTGTACAGCCTTGTACACAATTGTACACCCATGTACACAATTTAAAAACTTGTACACACTTGTACAACCTTGTACACACTTGTACAACCTTGTACACACTGGTACAACCTTGTACACACTTGTACAACCTTGTACAAACTTGTACAAACTTGTACACACTTGTACACCCTTGTACACACTTGTAAAAGCTTGTACACACTTGTACAACCTTGTACACACTTGTACAACCTTGTACACAATTGTATAACCTTGTACACACTTGTACAACCTTGTACAAACTTGTACAAACTTGTACACACTTGTACACCCTTGTACACACTTGTAAAAGCTTGTACACACTTGTACAACCTTGTACACACTTGTACACCCTTGTACACACTTGTACAACCTTGTACACACTTGTACAACCTTGTACACAATTGTACAACCTTGTACACACTTGTACAACCTTGTACACACTTGTACAACCTTGTACACACTTGTACAGCCTTGTACACAATTGTACAACCTTGTACACACTTGTACAACCTTGTACACACTTGTACAACCTTGTACACAATTGTACAGCCTTGTACACACTTGTACAACCTTGTACACACTTGTACAGCCTTGTACAAAATTGTACAACCTTGTACACACTTGTACAGCCTTGTACACAATTGTACAACCTTGTACACACTTGTACAACCTTGTACACACTTGTACAGCCTTGTACACAATTGTACAACCTTGTACACACTTGTACAAACTTGTACAACTTTGTACAAACTTGTACACTTGTACAACATTGTACAAACCTGTACACCCTTGTACACACTTGTACAACCTTGTACACACTTGTACAACCTTGTACCCCCTGTTACAACCTTGTACACACTTGTACAACCTTGTACACACTTGTACAGCCTTGTACACAATTGTACACCCATGTACACAATTTAAAAACTTGTACACACTTGTACAACCTTGTACACACTTGTACAACCTTGTACACACTTGTACAACCTTGTACAAACTTGTACAAACTTGTACACACTTGTACAACCTTGTACACACTTGTACAATTTTGTACACACTTGTACAACCTTGTACACACTTGTACAACCTTGTACACACTTGTACAACCTTGTACACACTTGTACAACCTTGTACACTCTTGTACAACCTTGTACACACTTGTACAACCTTGTACAACCTTGTACACACTTGTACAACCATGTAAAAACTTGTACAACCTTGTACACACTTGTACACCCTTGTACACACTTGTACAAGCTTGTACACACTTGTACAACCTTGTACACACTTGTACACCCTTGTACACACTTGTACAAGCTTGTACACACTTGTACAACCTTGTACACACTTGTACACCCTTGTACACACTTGTACAACCTTGTACAAACCTGTACACCCTTGTACACACTTGTACATGCTTGTACACACTTGTACATGCTTGTACACACTTGTACAAGCTTGTATACACTTGTACACCTTTGTTCAAACTTGTGCACCCTTGTACACTTTTGTACACCCTTGTACACATTTGTACAACCTTGTACACTCTTGTACAACCTTGTACACACTTGTACAACCTTGTACACACTTGTACAACCTTGTACAACCTTGTACACACTTGTA
>NW_026543068.1:0-61113 GCF_028750875.1 Macrosteles quadrilineatus | reverse complement strand
TCTCGCCAATCCAGTGAATACATTAAAATGACTTGGGTCTTGATCGGTACTCTCGTTTTCCTGGAGAAGATTGCGTAAAATGCCATCTTGAGTGTGTCAGACAGACAGACAGACAGACAGACAGACAGAAATTTAGATGAGACTTGTTTCGGCTTCTTTAATGTATAAAACGTAAAAATAACCTAAAAATGTATGATTCTGAGCAATGTACAGACAAAACTCTAATTTTATTTATATAGATGTTTATTGATATATTTTTATGAAACTTGGCAAATTTGTGTATTTTATACTAATCTATTAATATTTTAGTAAAAACACTCAATGTTATTTAAATAGATTTAATTGAAAATCAATGCAGGCAGATGGAAATTCGCTTAGTCGGCAGGTTTGCTGTGGCGGAAGTATTTTATTCACTAAACGCAGCTTCTCATAATGTATATATATTATTATTTTGTTAATAGAAATGAGCACATCATTTTTTTACGCAACATGAATGCTGGTATCATGTGGTTTATCTCAAAATAGAATTTAAGTTGTAAGATGATTTTTTTTATGTTACATCAACTTGGTATTTATTTCATTCAAATTTACACAAGTGAATACAACATTCTATGACTAACCATTGATAATAAAACATTTTTGTGGTTTCAGAAACATAATTTTGAAACTATCTCATTCTTTGCATGTTTAACTGTTCATAAATATCCTAATAATAGGTTTACTTGAAAATTGCCTATACTAAGATTTGTTACTAAACGTTAGCCTTTGGTGCTTTGAAAGGCTTATAAATATTCCTAGAAACATAAACCTTAAGACTGTCACATGTTTCCTGTACATTAAGTAGTCTGGACAAATCCGCTTTCAATAAAACTCACAGTTTGATCCGTCACATAAAGGAAGATTGATATTGGATGTATTGCTTTGATGTATATTTCAAACCTCCATAAAACATCTTCCCATTGCATATATTTATTGAATGTTAATTTAAATTGATAATCCATGGTATTATTCTAATTTATAATTGAGAACATTGTTTTATATTGATATTACTGAATCTATTTTTGAATTGGGAAAGTCATGTTTTTTACACTGAAGTCCCGTGCTCTAACCACTACGCCAGCTCGCTCCCCCAGACAAGACATTAATAATTTGGGTATTGATAAAATCTTTATTGTGTTACTAATCAAGAAGCTTTGTTTACTTTATTCATATTTTTACCATAATTATTTATTAACTCGCGATTTTAAATAGTCAAACTGTTGGATTACAAGTTACGACTAAAACTTTATTAGGAGAGAATATACAACCGACCTTAATATTGTAAATGTCCACCTTTGCTATAACCCCGAAACTTTAACTCATGTATCATTGTTACATAGACCTAGAATTCATATATTGACGGATCATATTACAAGTAGACTACCACAATTTTGACTAGTATGCTGTTGACTTATGTAATATTTAATCTTTTTTAACTTAAATTAGACTCTATTGGAAATCCAGAAGTGAAGATCATGCAATTATTTATGCTTTTTAGAGTTAAAACCTATTACTGCTTTAAAGATTAGTTGTCAGTGAATCCTATCATTGTTTGGTTTGTTTGGATGGGTACGTATGATCCATGAAATCCCGCGCCACATGTAAATGTAATCCACCCTCATCCCCATGTCACCATAAATAAACCTAAATTGAATCTCACACTTTATAAGTGGTCAGTTCACTGAGCATTTACTATGTGTGGCTATTTCATTTATAGCAAACCAATCAATAAAAGATTATTCAATTTTGAAAATTGAAAACCCAAAGTACCATTGATTGTAAAAACTATATTGATTATTGTACACGTGTAGGTTTTATCTGCACATTTGTAAGTTCATGTTTTTAATAACAACTCTGGCTATAAGTTCACATTAACAGGTTGTCAACTTAAATTAGTATGTAGCCTATTGTTACAAATCAAATTTTAAAGAAACAAATACCGACAGAGAATCAACTATTTTCACCTTTTCATTATTTAATTCATGGCAAAATTTAATTTGTGAAAGGACAAACATAATGTACCAAACCTCCTAGAAATATTAAAGAATCCATTTGACAAAACCTTAACTTCAATAAGCACTATGTTACTGGTAAAGTGACTGATTATTTATAGAATAGGAAAATTACTTGTTGCTGAAATATGTAGCACTCTTTAATGTAGTCAAATACTGATGAAAAACTTATAAATCCTTAGAAGATTTTGTTGCAGTTTCATTCTATTGTACAATGAGTACAATGAGTTTTTAAATACAAAAAAAATCCTAGGTATTAAAACGTACATATTATCAGTTTAAATCCAGCCTAATATCGCTTATAATTAATATTGACAACTACTGTAAAATAATACTCATCAATAATGATGGATTTAAAATCTAACAATTGATTAAATATAAACCTTTGTACAAGTAAACAAGGAAGATAAAAGTAAGAAACTCTTAATGTTCCAACCTAAGCAAAGACTCCCAAGACGTTTTATTTCTTGTGTCTAATTAAAAATACTTTCTTAACTGAGTTTAACTGTTCCTTTCAATTAGGGAAATCAAATCAAAGCCTTGTTTAAACTTGCTCTAAATTAATTTTCAAATTAAGGTAGGATCAATAATTTATGTAAGAAAGTTTTGATTCTTTTAAACAGTTATAACTTGATTTAATTTTTTTTTCTTAAAATATGCAATTCAATTTATGACTTGGTTGAAAAACTGAATCAACCAAAAAATTTACAATGTTTTAGTTAATGGATTTAAATGTTAGAATTTCAAAATCAGCCCAAAATCAAAACATTTGTCTGACGGATACAAAAAGTATTTATTCAAATTAGTGTGGGACTAATATTTATTTTTTGTAGGATTATGCTCGGTTTTTGCCCTACATGTAGACCATTTTTTAGTTGCTTGTTAAGAAGTCGAAAACTAAAGTTTTTTCAAGGTTTAGGCTTTGACTATCAATACAATAGTCAATGGTTTAGGCCTACTATAAAATTTTTAAATAAATATTATTTCTTATCTCAGGTTTACGATTTAAAGGTTAATCACATATAAAGGTTCCATTGTTTTTTTTATGATTATATCAGGTTAAAAAGTACTTACCCTTAGTTTGATATTTCCTTTGAGTGCGATGAGTCATAAAAGTAGAAAGTGACATGAGTAACACAGCTCACAAAGCTTCTATATCTTCAAATGTCAAGTAACATGGCTGGATTATCTGTCGCCGATTCTCACTACAGTTTTTAATCCACTTTGCAATACTTTTGTAATCTGATTATACATGCTACTCACGACTTTTTCAATTTAATCATGTTTTTACTTTGCAAGCTAATCTGTTTTGTACAGCAACAACTCTTTGTAAGATTAAGATTTCCCATATTTCCTAAGCTATTGAATTATGTTAGTCACGTTTAGTGAAACAGTTTCTGTAAAATGCAATTAGATTTAAATTAATCCATCCATTAGAATAAATTGTACCGTATTATAGGGCTAATGCGATTTGAGCAAGCTCTTTCATGTTTGAAGTAAGTTAATTATTAATTAGTTGAAATTGTTTTCCAGCAAATAAATTAACTTATGTTAATTCTTACCAGAGACTTTGTTTTGGAGTTTACATTAATCTAAGACTTATTATTTTACATCATAATGTATCTTTTTGCATTGTAACATCGATTTCAGATTCTATATAAATTATTAATATCGATTTGGTTTGCATTTGGATTGTAAACCATTTTTCATTACTTGTATTTACTTCAGTTTTGAACGATACTTTCACTACACTACTGAATATAAAATACTGGAATATTAACTATTTTTTAAAGAAACCAAACCAAATGTTATCACTTAGAATCACGGGCAACATTTCCTACTCCAGCGACAAACAAAACTGCTTGTACTTTTAATTTCCTTCCTTGGATTTTGAGAAGAAGATCATGAACCCACTTACTCCGCTCTTCTTTTCAATACATGTCAATAAAACAATGACGATTTCTTTAAGTTTTGAGAAGATTGTCAAGTTGTCGATGGTGGAAAACTTTTCACTGTAAACAATATCACTTTTCAATATAAACAATAGATGCTGTATGTAAATGTGACGTATTGTAGTTTATAAACAAATTAAAAAACAATTTACTCCAAGTAGTATAGTTAGAACACAATCAGTAAATATGAGCTAAACCATATCGTCCTTCTTCAAACAAGGCCGGAGGCCGTGTTGGCGTTTGTGTGCTACAACGTCATCACCGGCAGGCATATTGCTATAAGTAACAAACAAACGTATCGTAAGGTAAGGGTTAATGTAAGGGTACAAAAACTAGTAACCTTGTTGAAGCAACTGAAAACAGGAGGCTACGTCAAAGGCTTCACCAAGACCAGCTGAATGAAGCTCAAACAACATTGAACATTTTTAACCTCATCTTAATTTATTGCGTAACAGGGTGCCTCCTGTCTGAGCAAACCCACACTGTTACTATCGTTATTTTGTTTACCCTGTGTGTGTAAACTATCACTAATATTAACAAATTAGCAAAAAAGATAAAAAACTTTTGAGGATTATATTTAGCTCTTACTCAATATAAAATATCTTTACAAAAACAAAACAACATTGTTGTAACTTGTAACAAAAAAAACATTGTTGGTGAGGAACTGAGAATCAATTTAAACTCAGTGATGTTGAATACTTCATTCTGGTTTTGGTTTTGCCGGATTAAAAAGATTGCTCTTCAATGGCTACTTCAATGTTCATTTTAGCGAGATCTGATCAACGATTTGTGGCTAATTAAAATGTATTCATCATTGTGCAATAACAAGTGGTGACTGAAAAAGACTCTCTTTATCCTGTTGTGTTTAATCATTGGCAGAGAGTTTGTTCACAAAAAGATTCCTTGGTCCAGAAATGTTCCCTTTTTCTAATTGCATTTTATTTGGATATCTCAATTAAAAAGGTTTTGGAGTTGCAGTAATATGATTTTACATTTTACTATTATGATTATTATTGTAAGGCAATCCTTTACGTTGCCTATAGGAAAGCTGTAATATTATTTGTTAAAAAATATTACTACAAGTTAACGTTCCTAAGAATAGTTTTATCCGCTTCAATTACATTCAATAAATCTGAGGAGAATGTCCATCGGATCACAATATTGTTCACATAAATCCTTCCAGTCTGAACAGATGTTTGTTGTTACACTTGGTGCTGCAAAAGCAGTTCTTGAGCAATAAAAGTGATTGAGGATTAATGTCTTGCATAAAAGAGATGGGATATTCAATATATTGATAGATCTCAATATTCTTAGATGACATAAAGGCACTGGTGTAGTACCAGGTTTATAAGGACATCTTTTGATCTTACACATAAAAATAGCTATCACAAGTGTTTCTTTTCTAACTACAGGATTCGGACCATTACCTTACAAAAAATCTTAACCTGGAATGGCATATATGTAAACACAAAAAATTAAAGGAATTAAAATGTCCATTTCAAAGTATTTTCAAAAATTTTTAGTTGCATATATACTAACAAATAATTCTACAAATATCTCACAAAGAGACCATCATTGGAAGGTTTGTTTGAATAATAATGAGTATAGGACATTGTACTATTTTTCAAGGGAAACAAATTTGGATGAATTTTATCCAATAATGATTACGGTATTTTATTAAAAAGGACAGTTGGATGAATATGTTTTCCTAGTAACTACTAAGAATCTGGAGGCGTTTGACTGTGTTCAGTCAAATCGTACAAAGGAGAATGGCAAAATTTAATCTTCAGCCCTGCCAAGAATTATGTGAAGTTGGTTTAAAGTAGTTTAAAATAAATATTTTTATTCCTTAGTTAAACGTGATCAGTTATTAACATAAACAAACAAGTGCTGTACTAAATGATCGAACACTAAATACATATACATTGTGTATGATAAAAACTAAAAAAAAATGTAATACGGTAGAAATTTATCGTACTTATCTAAAACCTAATTTGCTCCTCTATATTGTTACAATTTGCCTAATGGGATATCTACAGTTGTTTATTGCATTGGTCCATCAGCTTAATCCTCAGAGCCCGTAGTGGTGTAATCCAATATGACAAATGGTTTATAGGTATTATAACTAACAATATTGCTGATGATGTCATATAATGTAAGTACTGTATGTAAAACTAGTAAGTCTAAAGGTCTAACCATAGGATATTGTTGCTGAATTATCTAAATGATTGTAATTACCTATGGCTATTTTTATATAAATCTATTTTTTTTTAACTTTTTGTTTTCCTTTTGAAATCAGCTTGCCATCAAACAGGGCATCAACACGCTCCTAAACAGCAAATAAGTTCTTCCTGACAGTTTAGGTTTAGCTGCATTCTGGCCGCATAATGCAGATCAACTGCAAGTAGCTGATGAACAAGACCATCAGTGGCTTCCGCAGACCACTTGGAAGAAAGCGTGCGCGATACCACAGGGCACTTTGTCGTGGCTGCGGACTTCAATTCTAGGACTGTCGGGCGTAGAATGACTCTCACCAACTCCTGGGGGAAGTACATACTGAATTTTGATGCTAGGGCTGGACTCCTTATCATTAACAAGGGAAAAACCCAACTTTCCGGCTACCAGGGATAAAAAAAACTATCCCAGATATTACCCTTTTCTATGTGATTCCCTTTTGCTCCAGAGCTTGGAGTCCTGAAGGATTACACCAAGGAGAGGATAATTAAGTCCCTATCTCAGGCTCACGTGCTGTGCTCACTGTGGGATTCTAAATAAGGGTTGTCCCACTCTTCACTCTTGAAAACGGCCGTGCTATCTCTGAAGAAAGACAACGTTCCTGGACTTGATAGGGTATCCGGTAAAGCTCTCAAGAAGATCCTATCTATATCTATCCCTGATCCAGTTCAAATCCATACAATGCCTGCTTGGCCAAGGGGGTGTTTTACTCGTACTGGAACCCTGGAAAACGTCTAAGGTGTCCTCATGGGGAAGGAAAAAGGAGACCCAGACCTGTCGTCAGGTCTGGGAAAATTCATCCAAATTTGTTTCCCTTGAAAAATAGTACAATGTCCTATACTCATTATTATTCAAACAAACCTTCCAATGATGGTCGTCTCTTACAGACCTCCCTGTGTGTTGGATATGGCAGAAAAAGTCCTCAAGAGTTTGGTCTGACCCTGAATGAGTTCAGCTGAGGTCACTGCCAGGAGACATGTCTCACTGTCAGTACGGTTTCAGACAGGGTCGGTCAATAGTCGACATCTCGAAGGTGATGCAAGTATGTAATGGATCGCCTTGTCGTCGTCGTGATGTTCCAGTCCAGTGCTGAAACCCTACTGCGCTGGGGGGACTTTCTCCTCTGGTTCCACCCACCTCATTTACTATGGCTGCAGATGGTGAGTGTGTCACTTCCGGTGATGCTAAAGGTTCCATACTGGGCCCGGGATAACGGGCTTTAGTAACGACTTTGTCGGATGACTCACGGTCATTTTGATTCGATGATGGAGGAAGGTGAGTACAATTGAGTCTGTGGATCACAGTTCTTTTAGGGTATTCTCCGTACCAAGAATCGGCCTTGACCTGTGCGACCTTGACCTTATTGGCTTAGAAACGGTACGTGTCCTGAGGGCTTAGAACAAAAGTGCAGGGCCAAGTGGCAATTGCCTAAAAACATTGACGAGTGTAAATTTATAGCCTGTGGCTTGGTATAGTGCGAGTGCCGGCCAGGTATCCGTTACCGGTCCCACGGTGTGACCGGTACAGGAGTGGAAAAATCTACCAGGGGGAGCAGAATGAGCAAAACTTGTTTGAGGGATAAAATTAAACTTATGAAAAAATTAAGTGAAGGTTTACTTATTTAGGTTATCTTTATTTACAATCGAAATTATGGTAGCCCAGCTAAAACTGTGCCTGGTCTCCATTACATCCTGCCCAATACACCCCCTTCTACTAATACCCCTCCCCTGAATCACTCTTACGCTCTGAAGAGTCAAACGGCACTCAGGCCTACCTGACGGTTTTGACAGTTTATGACCCCCACGGCAAACAATAGAAAGGCACTCGCTCCATTTCCCTGTTGACTTGACCTGAAAAACGTGACAATAAGGTATCCCAGTTATGTGTCCAACAGGGTATAGCCAGATTTTTGGTGTTAAGTTTGATCAATTTAGAAATCTCCAGTCTCACACAATACAGGCTGGCTACCTGTCTACGTAAATGCATTTTCTCTACCTCTTTTCTATTAAGGAATTACAAAAAATAGATATCTACATCAATAGATCCATATGTCTAGTGTAAAATGGACACAAACAATAAAATTCCGATTGCAGCAACATTCTCCTGTATTAGCTTCTGAATCTGTCAAGTTTATCTGATTTACTACAAAGCTTGAAAGCTTCATCTAGGCTGCAAAGATTAACTAAAAAAAACCCGGCTCCACACCATACGTCGGAATCAAGAAGTTTACTCACCATTGAGTAATACAAGATTACAATAGGCTTTATCAGTTATATATCCGCTTATATACATTGTAACAAAGCCTTAACAAGATAATAATAATATAATAAAATCAATATAGTTACATATAAATTGAAAGTATTAACGACAAAATAAATGAATAATGAAACAATAAAAATCACAAAAAAAATTATATACAGAGACAGTAAATATAGAAGACCCAACACTTAGTTACTACTATATAAAATCAAATTCCAAGATAGCCTTTATGAAGCAAAATGTGTGTGACTGGTAAGCCAATCACCACTCAAAATAAGGTAACTCACTAAATTATATGATTCCCTGCCTGTGTTACTTTTGCTGTTGCTTTACAGTAATGTGAATGATCATTACCCTTGAATGACCCTACACTCCCACTAGGAGGATTAAACATCATACTTCCATAAGTAGGAGACACGTAGAGGGTCTCCAATAGAAGTTTATCAATATAGATGCCTCATTTTTTCCACAAGTCAGTGGTGGCTGAATTCTCAACACCGTACTTGGTTGTGACACTGAAGGAAAATAAAGTCTGTAGTTCACAAAAAGACTGTGATGGTTAGTCTTAGCGTTTTAATGATAGTGACATATTACTAGAAATAAATCAAATCTGTCAACAGCTATAAAGCGTTACGAGGTATATCAAAATAGTACCGGTAACTTTTACAACTTTTTTGATATGATAAAAAATTCATAAACAAGTTTAGTTTTCACATCGTGAGTGGAGTAGTAGCTATAGTGGTCGTCGCCTTCTATAGGAGTTAAACGTTGCGTGGTGGATGATGTATATTTTATATATGCTGGTTTTGATACGTTTTGACGAAAATGACAAGAACGGGGAGAAACAATTAACAAATTTTTTTATTATTACAATTATTGACTGGGATGGTGGCGTTGTAACTACACGACGACCGATCATAGGCTGGAATTGCAAAAAAATAGGGCATTTATACCGAGATTGCTGACGTCCAAAGTTTTAAAATGTTTTAACTGTAAAACTGTGGGTATTAAAACAGTCAATTGTAGGTGCAATCTGGGAAACGAAACTCGGACTCTGGTGGTAGGAGCTCATACCCAGGTTACAAAAAAAAAACCTCTGGACTCTGGTGGTAGGAGCTCATACCCAGGTTACAAAAAAAACCCTCTAGTTGGAACGATTGGTTGAAGCGTATTAAAATATTTCTGACGGGTTTTTGGGTCAGTCAAAGATCCCACGGACAATCAGAATAGCCCGGTAAGTGAGCCAGTGGTGGAATAACCCTGGTATTGTCGAATATTATGTGTTAGGCCAGAACGAAATAGCTGGTGGACCCGCAAAAATCAATTCGGTTATTTAAGCATCGTTGGTTTTAATTCCAAAAGTGAAACACGGTATATCCATTAAGGAGAGATTTGTTTTATTTTCTAAGTTAACGATTTTAGTTAGTTATGACCAGTGCTTCACTCACGGAATTAACGTGTGAGTGACAAATTCTAGGATCTTCCTTATTTTTTTAAACATATGGTGTGATGCTTCATATAGTAGAGTTGAATTATACCATGAAATTCCTTTTAGTGAATTTCCCTATGTAAGTTTGTCCGTTAGCACGATATCTCGAGGAAAATTAATCTGATTTTGATGAAATTTAGTACAGGTTCTTGAACCAGCATGATCGGGCCATGGTAACGGGGTTTTAAAGGGGTTAATAAGGTAAAAATGGGGGGTTCTCATTTTTTACCTTCAAATTATAAAATTTTCTGATTTCTTCCTGAACTATTCTGAAGAGCTTAATAAACTAATTTAGTAGGCTATATTGAAGTTTTATTAACGATTGTTGCTTATGGATTAATTTTTTTTTTTATTGATTTAAAACTGTAAAGGTTATTCTGCTGAGAATAAGTAAAACTGTTATGGTTTGCTTGATTATGGATGAATTGTTATCAAACTTGGCATGTTTGTTTAATTTATACTAAGCTATTAATATTTTACTAACAATACACTTTTTTACCCTTCTTGTAGCAGTAAACCTAGGTAATTGTTAAGCCTAATTTGTTTTAAATAGATTGAATTGAAAATTGAAACAGGCAAATGGAAATTCATGTATTCTGCAGGTTTGCTAAAACAGGAATTTGTTTTGAATTTTGTTAGAAGCTTGTTATTATTTTAGGGACATTTTCTGTAAGTTTTTTTTATGAACATACAATGACAAAAATTGATTTGAATATTTATTTATATTATTATTTTAATCAATTAAAGTTCGCTGAGTATACAGGTTTGCTGCAAGGGATGTATTTATATATTATTTTGCATTTTTATTAGTGATCACATTTGAATTTGAATTGTGGCAAGGGATTCAGCTAATTATTTCTTTTTACTTAATTTAAATACATAATACAGTATATTTAGTTTGATTGTTATATTTATGTACCGGAATGCAAATCCTGCTGACGAGTATACTCCACAACCCTTTTTCGTAAATTTTTGACGAATTCCACATGATTAGGGTTTATGGGGGAAGAGAGTCCAAGCTGGTGAAGGACAGCCGAGAAGTGGCAATGACCGCCGGGCATTACAAAACAACGGTCACAATTCCCTCGTGTACTCTAACTGTCTCTTCCCGCAGTGCAGAAGGTTGTGGTGGAGCAGGAGTCAAGGAGCGGTGAAGTGGGGTTGGAGCAAGTGCAGGTGGTGGTGGACACCTCACAGGTATAAATTATGACAATCGAAAGGGCAAACCCTCTTCATGATCTTACCCTCTGCTTGCAGTTTGTCCTGATGGTAAAATATTGCAATATAATAAAACTTTATTACATTCTTATTATTTTTAAAATATTTTGTGATACTGGGAGATTTTAGATTGTCATTCCACAAAAAATTCATTTTGATATTGAAAGTATAAAAAACTTGCTATATAGCAAGTATTTCCTAGTGCTGACGGGCGGTGGTTTGAGGGCACCCGGGGGGCGCCCTTAAACCACCGGCGCCCCTGGGCCAACCCGTTTATAAAAGCGGGCCTGCCTTGCAATATTTAAGTTTTAGGGGAATATAAACATTCAAATATCTATATGTAGAAACCACAATTTGACAGCTTGAAGAGAATAAAAATAATATTTATTTGAATGTAAATTCAATTTTCCCATAATTAAGGTCAACTGTCCCGTTCAAAAATTTGGTTGCTGCTAGCTTTTTATAAAATAAAAAAATCAAGAATATATGAACCAACAGATGTTGCTGAGTTAAAAAAAAAATTATAAGCCTATAATTTTAAAATAATCAAATTCATCCATTACTATTGAATGAATTAAATATTTTCATCAAAACTGCCCTGGCATTAAAAACACAACCAAAAAGGGACATAACCCAGTTAGGGAGAATATTTTATTCAATTAATTAACCAAATACGGATTGAACTTGTAATCTCTATATGAGGGGAAAAAAGTATAAAAAACATTATGGTATCATTCTATTTTATTAATTTTAAATACATTAATTAATCTATATTGTATATTATGTATACTTATTTCGTCACAAAAATGCTAACCTTCAAAGAATTCTCATGATGCAAATCATCCAGTCGCTTTCTGATGAATGGTGGATTGATTGCCAACCCCTCCAACGTCTTGCAGCGAGAGAGAGCAACGTACGAGAAACCGATCGTGAACTCTGTACGCCCCAAGTCCACGACAACCTAATAATAATTTAAAAAGTATTACATAAAAACCGAATAATTCATTTAAACTTTTCTGTTAGAAAGTTAAAATCTCTAAGCATCTGTTATTTTAGACATTACAAGTTTTAACAAACTATTCTTTATAGGTACTACTATTGTGCTGACTGACAATATACAGTCATATACACATCAAAATGAACTAATAGTGTTTTTGGCATATAGGGGCTTCAAAACGAAAATGTAGGCCTATAAAGGTTTCAATCGTAGGTCTTACCACACAACCTACGGTAATAGCTTCTTGCCCATAAGGGAAATTCAATAAAATGGGGGCTTTTATGGTCTTAATCATAATCATAATCATGTTTATTGGCACATAACGTACAGAGTTTACAGGTAAATGTACAGGTGCATCGTCATCTTCTTATAACATTTAAAATAGTCCTTTCTTAAAACGAAATAACAGTCATGAACGTATTTAATAATAACAAAAAAAATTTGTAACATCTAAAAAACATATTGCATAGTCTAACTGAAAATTGATAAAGATGTTTGTCGATTATATTTTGATTTAGCTCAGTTGAGGAGGTATATGATTTTAAATATTTTACGATAAATTTGAAATATACTCTGGCAAACCTTATCCAGGCCCTAATGTTTAAAATTTAGATGATTAAATAATAAAATAATAAAAGTAATTTATTTATATATTCAAATGGAAACTTAATATGGGTATGTAGGTATATTTTAACGGATTTATAAAGCAGGTACCTACATGAATTATGAATAGCAAATCAAACTGTAAATGTTTAAACTTATTTGGACGTGCAGCATAAATTATAGTAGGCCTACCTAATTATAGTATAAGGAACTGTCTATAAATCTATAAATCGGATTCCACTATAAACTGTAGGTCACTTAGTTGCCATTAGCTGTATGGGCTATTAATTAACAGCTGTGTCTAAGGAATGTCGGCCTTAGTCACTAACAAGACTACAAGATCGCGCCACTCATCCTACACTCATCTCCATACATACTTGGCTTAAAATACCTAATATGTATGGTCGCCATTTCATTGAACAGTATTGAACAGGCTAGGTATACGAACCTAGCAAATTAAATGCAAATGTAACTATAGATTGATAAATACTATTGCCTTTAACGTTTAAACCCGTTGAAGAATTGCCATAATATTAACGACATGTACTGTATATAATAAAAATACATTCTAGTTATTAATTTTTTTTATTAATAATTTATATTACGCCTAAAATCAAATGACAACTTACCCGGTCGTATGTTTGGCCTTGAAATTGGTGGGCTGTGCATGCCCAAGCCAGATCCAAAAGAATTTTCTCTCTTGTGCAAGTTGCATTTCCTTTCTTCCATGATCTTATTATTGGAGGGATTGAAAATGTATCTTGTTAGCAAAAAGAATGTTATATTCGGATTCGCCATTAAATTCCGAACAATTTCGTTACCCTCAACATGATATTTATTTTTTTCATTTTTTTACTACTGATTGTCGAAAACATACGAAACATTCTAAAAAGTTCCTGTTTTAGCGAATTTCCCTATAGGGAATTAGCTATTACCGTAGGTGGCACGGTAAGACCTAGACCCGGGACCGATTTACTTTTTCATTTTGATGTCCCCAGAGGCCAAAAACACCATTCGTTCAAATTTTTATATATGTATATATATATATATACTTATATATATACGTCCGTGAACGCGATAACTTGAGTAATTTTTGTCCGATTTTGATGAAATTTGGTTTAAAGGTGTAAAGCGGGATAAACTTGAATGAGTTTGCGAACCATCACGATCGGACCATGGGAACGGGGCTTTACGAGGGGTTTTATGGGGTAAAAATTGGTTTTTCTCACTTTTGACCCTCAAAACACAAAATTTCCCGATTTCTCTTTAGACCTTTTTCAAGAGCTTAAAAAAACAAATAATTTAGTATACAAAAGTATTTTTTTCCGATTATTAGTAACGAAGAAAATTTAAAAAAATTGTAAATTTAAAATTCCCATGTTATTCTTATGGAGAATATTGTCAAATGTTGTAGTTTGCTTGTTTATGGATATATTTTGATCAAACTTGGCAAATTTATTTATTTTTTACTAAGCTCAATCAATATTTTACTAAAAAACACACTTTATTAGTTTCCTTGTAGCAGCAAACCTAGGTACTCGTTAAACCTAATGTTATTAAAATATATTTAACTGAAAATCAATTCAGACAAATGGAAATTCGCTTAGTCGGCAGGTTTGCTGCGGCGGGGGTATTTAATTTTAATAATTAATTTAAATACAAAATAAAAATATAATTAATAGCTTAACATAGGCCTATTTATATTAATTTAAATTGAAAATGAATTTTATAACGTTACTGTTTTTTTTATTTTTATCACTTTTGAACACTTTTATTTCAGCCAAAATAAAAATTGTTCCGACAAATACTGTTAGGTTTGTCTAAGAATTTTTATTGTATAATTATTATAGGTCAATTTATTTAAGTTTCCACATTTAATTTTATATGTTTTAAATTATATTTTTATATTATTATGTTTATGATTTAACAGTTGGAAGACATTTCATCTGATAATTTCTTAATATTTGTCATATCGGGTTTTATAATAAATTGCTTCAATTTGCCGAGGTAAAAGGTAAATTCTATAGTTAAATATACAAAACAATGTATTACAACACTTGTTTAAATTATAACCTGTTTTCTTACACATAAGATTTCTCATGCTTAAAGTTTGAGTGAACCCAGTGAAATAAGATGTAGCTACATTTCACATTTTGTTGTGGTGTTTCCGGACCAACTGATTGACAAATAAATAAAAGGTTAAAATAACTGATTGTCGCCTTTGTGGTCCAAAGTATTGTCCCAGTGGATTATGTACAATTCGGAGCGAGCACCATCGTCGGATCCGTATAGGACAATACTTTGGACCACAAGGCAACAATCAGGTATTTTTACCTTTTATTTATTTGTAGCTACATGCTGAGGTTTTGAAAAGAGCACGAAATACCAACTAGGCTAACTAGGCGAAATACTACTGCCATCTGAATTTAAAATTCCACTCCTCTACACAGTTGCACTGTAATGAAATATTCTAATATCACTTAGCCTATTACTAATGTTAAATATTTAGCCTATTTGTTTCTCAATAAAAGAAAAATATCTACGCCAAATATATTGAAATTACTTTCAAACAAAAACATTTACGTTTTATATTATTATTTTTTACATATGAGGTCATCCCGACTCCTATAACAGCCAGTTGTTCCTCCAAATTTTTTTCACAAATTACTGATACATAAAAGATAATCATAAATCTTTGAAAAGAACAGCCATTTTATGAAATATTTTGAATGTTTGGATAAAACTGCAAACCATAAATGGTGATCTAAATTTAGTTTGCAAACATTACCAAGATTTGTTTTAACAAATTTTATTAAAAACAATTGTATTTTCCCGATTAAATGACATGTCAGTAAAAGTGTGTTATTCATTTCATAATTCAATAATTAATCCAGTAACTTAAAACTTTAGTATAAAATGAATTTAAGTGCAAGTTCCCAACCTTTTTATACATTATCAGTAAACACTCTGTATACTGTAATTATAATAATTTATCACGTCATCCTATTGTTTTGGGACTCGTCGACTGCGAGCAGCGGCTCGGTAGACAGCCCCTGTGGCTGTTGCCAACCTTATAACGAAAGTTCCCCGTTAAATCCCTGCTGTTGAGCGACGGTCAGCGTTGGTCTCGGCTAAGCTTGATCTCGGCTAACGCTCTATGTCGTGAACCCATTTTTTGGCCGTCGGTTAAAATTGGCCGAGAACAACGTTAACCGCGGGCCACGGAACCCCGTACTCGTGAACCGCCTCTAAGAGGTCCAATGTCAGACTTTTGGAACGACAATGTTTACAAGTAAATATAATTTAACAAGCATATGACTATATTCACCAACTGTTTTGTAGGTTTGAATAATCGCAACATTCTGCATTAGTCATAATTTGAAATAGTGCTACACTGTTTCCACATAATGCTTCACAGAAATCTTTTTACTAGCCTAATATATAAGTCTAAATATAATTTTTAAATATTATATATCAAATAACTGTGGAAATTGCACTTTAACACTAAGAGCAGAAGAAATGACAGCTGTCACAGTTCAATGTTTCAAGTATTGTACATAAAGTAGGGCTTTATATCCCGTTGCAAGGCATGGGGTCAGCCGCTAGTATGTAATACTTAGAATTATTAAATTTAGCCATAAGTCAAACTATGAAATGCCATTAAAATAATTGTCAGTTTTTTTTTTGTTTTTTTTTAAATCATGGGCTTACCTAAAGGTGTTGTCAGTCTGTCACATTGACTAAGACAGGACAGCTTGTCGGAACTGAGAAACAGCAAATGCTCCTTTTATTTCGAGTTCACTCTTCGCTGATGGGGAATAGAGGGGTTTGCTTGCAACTGGTGGAAGCTGTCTGATGTCTCCTATGAGGTAGATACAAATCCCTCCACAAATCTTAAAATTCATAAATAATTATAAAGGTTGGATTTTATTTTAAATCTATAAGCAATCTATAAGGGTAATTAATATTATAATTAGAGTAATTGAAGTTTGAGAATTATACAACTTTACATGGTTGTTTTACTGTAGGATGTATGTTATATGCATAGCTATAAGAGCAATAATTTAGCTTTCCTATATTCTTACACATTTTAGACTCACTATTGTTATCCAATGTCATGCAACAATTTTTTTTTTACTTTATAATTGGAAAATAATCATGTTGATATGAAATAGTTTCCTATCAGTAGTTATACAAACGTTACAATCTTTTAAGCGATCAATTCAAATTTTTAAATATCTTTATTAGTTAACAAACACATATTTTATTCTAATAACATTCATGTCTTAAATCTTAATAAAAAAGTTGAAACTAATGAATAGTTAAGTATAACTATATTGAGTTGAGGTACCATTACAATCCATTACAAACATACTGAAAGAATACAATCACTAACTCTTTGCTACAGGTACATACAATGCAAGTCATAAACTGGTTTAATTCTTTAAAAAAGTTGTTAAAAAAAGAAAAGTACTCAAACAAACACTTTAAACTTCACTTTAACCCAAAAAATTCTCAAATAATATACTTTTTTTTCAGAATTGAGATAGAGAAAGCAAACCTAATACTAAAATGTTAATCATTTCTACCACTGGTACACAAAATACCCAATAGTTTCTTTATTTAATAAAAAAATAGGATTTTGAAATTGAAAAAAAATTTTTATATGTTTAGAAGGTGGAAAAAAATTGTTTAATCACAATAGTTCAATACCTGTGTATAACTCAATATAGGGCTGAGGAGGGTAATAACAATAGTTTAAATTATTAGAATAATAATTTTTCAATGTGATATGTAATTAGTAAATGCCAAAAACGAAATTCACTATAACACTTAATATAAATTACCACCTGAGAGTTACACTGAGGCTTGGATTCTGCACATCTTTGCTCTCATTCCAAAAAGTGAAAGTCCTATCATTGAATATTCATCGATGATCGATGAAACGGGTCTTATTCATGTCTTCAAAGAATCTGTAAAACAGGTTTTTGTAAAGCACTTAATTTTTTTTGTTGAACGTAAACGTAATGAAAATACCCAAACTGCAGCAAATTTGCAGATTAAGCGAATTTGCATTTGCCTGGTTGATATTTCATTAAAATGACATTATTCATTCCCAATATAAATAACATGGTTTAACGAGTTCTTAGGTTTGCTGCTAAAGAGAGGGTAAGAGGTAATTTTACTAAATGTTAATAGTATAGATAAAAGTATATTAATATGCTAAATTATCAAAATATATCAATAAAACAGCAAACTACATGTTTATTTATCTATAAGTATAAAAGAGGATGTTTGTATATATATAAATATATATATTTGGCAGTGATAAACTCAGACACCGCTGAACCGATTGCCACGAAACTTGGTACATACGTGAAGAATTTCATGGAATAGGTTTATACACCATCAATTTCGTGATTCGTCCAATCGGCTCCACCCCAGTGGCTCTGGAGTTTCCCATGTTAACCTTATGAGAAATGGAATTAATGAATCTTAGCAGCTGTTTCAATTAAACAAGTTGGTTCTGTTCTATGATGTTCAATAGCATTAAAGTTACAAGGATTACCAACAGGGTGCAGCACTATTATTTCTTTTACATTTATGACAACAGCTAATTTGCAACCAAAAGGTGAGTGAGCATAGCGAACGAACTTCAACCTGGAGGCGAGTTAGCGTAGTGAACGAGCTAACCTGAAGGCCAGTGAGCGTAGCGAACGAGCTAACCTGAAGGCAAGTGAGCGTAGCGAACGAGCTAACCTGAAGGCAAGTGAGCGTAGCGAACGAGCTAACCTGAAGGCAAGTGAGCGCAGCGAACGAGCTCCAACCTAAAGGTGAGTGAGCGTAGCGAACGAACTTCAACCAGGACGTGATTGAGCCATGCGAACGAGATCATCTTGAGCCCGCGGGTTACAGCTAGTTCTCCATAAAAATTATTACAGCTCTTTAATTTTTCTCGTAGCCATGTAGCGCATGACAATTATCAATACACTAACTTAAATTATTTGTTTTTTTCTTTTAAATAATGATTTGAAAAAAATTGCTAAATCTTTTGTTTTTTAGGGTATAAAATTGGGAAAACGAATGTTTACTCCATAAAACCTTCCATGAACCCCTGTTCCCATAGTCTAATCTTTATTAACTGGCTTTTTCCACCTATGACATGTGCGACACAAGACTCGTCCTTTTGGGTGCTTTCATCGAATGTGTTGGCACAAGCTAGTATGGAAGACTGTTTGTAAACCACATCACAGTAATGCCATAAAACACACTCAGTGGCAACTAATAAGTCCCAGTACCATAACCTGCAATAAACAATTGTATCCTAACCAACAACTTTATTAACTGGCTTTTTCCACCTATGATAGGGTGGACATAGGGCTAAAATTTCTCCAGTCTATACCAGCTCACATCCGAAAAGAAACAAAATTTTATAAATTCAAGCAGCTCTTAAAGGAATATTTTTTAAGAACTCCCTGCTATTCAGTAACAGAATTCTTTAGTATTAGTAAAAAACAGTTAGGCCTAACTTAATTTGAATTCCAAATACTGTAATCCTTAAAGTCATGGTTTTGTTAAAAGTTAAAGTAAAGTAATTTTAGTACTCTTTTTATGTATTTAATTAGCAGTAAGCAATTTTGAATTTAGCTTATGACTCTATTCAAGTTCATGTAATGTGAAACTATAATGAATAAAGAATATTTTGACTTTGACTTTGAACCAACAACTTCAGGGCCGGTTTAACCCATACGCGGGCCGTGGCGCCAACGAAATTTTTTTTTACTTGAACAACATAATTTTGTTTATTTTTGCTCTGAGTTTAGGTATTCAAAGCACCACAATAAAGGCATTTATTCTGTTTGTACCAACAGCACTTGAAAAATGTGTATATTTGTACAGCACTACAACTCAAGGACTCAATGCCATTTGCAGTTTCAATTTGTAGTGAGCTGACGCTTGGCAGTCGGCAGCGTACAGTGCGGCGCCTGTGGGTTTCATTTCACCACTCACCCATGCTCGAGATAAGCAAGGGCGCAGCGCCACTTGTCACAACAAGAAACTTCCCCCTCCCTTCTGCCTTTGATCCTAGAGCGTGTGTTACGTTGTATGGGGCTCATTTAGTTGTATACGTATACCGTATCGGTATCGTATTGGCATTGTTTTAATGATTCATGATTGTTGATAAGAGAATGATGAATAAGATAATGAGTACGAGTGTTTTAAGTTTAATTTATAATTAGCGCATTAAGAAGAAAGTATAAACTGAATGAATGAGTAAAACATCTTGCGAGCCGATACTAAGAAAACAATGGCAGAAAAAAATAGACCCTCTGACACTTATCATAGAAAGCGTAAGGCGAATTTGGAAGAGAAAGATAAAAAACAAGCCAAATCAATGAGTGGCGCTGATTCGGGTGTTCGCTTAACTCTGAAAAATTCCTAGAACCGGCCCTGAACAACTTTATTAACTGGCTTTTTCCACCTATGATATGTGCGACACAAGACTCATGCTTTTGGGGGCTTTCATCGAATGCGTTGGCACAAGCTAGTATGGAAGACTGTTCGTAAACCACATCACAGTAATGTCATAAAACACACTCAGTGGCAACTAATAAGTCCCAGTCACATAACCTGAAATAAACAATTGTATCCTAACCAAAAACTTTATTAACTGGCTTTTTCCACCTATGATATGTGCGACACAAGACTCATGCTTTTGGGGGCTTTCATCGAATGCGTTGGCACAAGCTAGTATGGAAGACTGTTCGTAAACCACATCACAGTAATGTCATAAAACACACTCAGTGGCAACTAATAAGTCCCAGTCACATAACCTGAAATAAACAATTGTATCCTAACCAAAAACTTTATTAACTGGCTTTTTCCACCTATGATATGTAATGTGCGACACAAACTCGAAACTATAATACTTACAATAAACATCTAACCTTAACTTTTTACCTGATTTATAAAATATAGCACAATAACTGAATCATGCCATTACAGAAGGAGTGTGACTTCTAAAATTACAAATAGTTTATTGATCCCCCAATAATTATTTTTGGCATATCGCATTATTAACCATCCCGTGCTTAGAATAATAAATCATGTGGCAAATGTGAATTATGGAAAAATATTTAAAATTTAATAAGAGACTATTTTTGTGGGAATTTACAATTACTGAAGTGTTCTTATTTAGGCATTTACAACTTTGGTAACCTAACCAAACTACTGAGTTTCTCCTTCTGTCAACTCGTGTTTTGGACTGCTGCAACCACTTTCCGACAGTGGTGGCAAATTTGGCTTCTGTTGCTTCTTGGTGGCCAAATATTTTCTGAACTGCAACTGCAAAAAATATAGATATACCATAAATATTAATCTAGTACTCTAATATTTATTCATAAATGCAACTTCAATACAAACAAACTCAATACAGTATTCCTCAGTTGATCAAGTCTAATGTTGTGGGGATACGTAGGGATCTGTATAGCATAACAAACCTGATACGTGGAGATCTGTAGCCTAAAGCAAAAAATCCTGATAGTTTGGTTTTTACAGGATGAGTGCTCATAAAACCGATAACCGCGCTCCAATTACCGTTGAATCTCAGTTTCAACCAAAATGCCGTAATATGCACTCTAATTACCGTTGTATCATAATAGTTTACGCTTCAGTGTCAAACCCAAACCCTTGGAAAAAGGGTGGTCTCCTAAATTTAACAATTGAATCAAATCTGACGAACTTTGACAAGACAGTTGATGGCAAGACTCATTTTTTGGAGAATGTTTATGAGATTCATCTGCCACAAGATTTTCCGGCAGACGCATTTTGTGACCTGCCCTGAACAGTACCATGAGAAGACAACAATACTTTATTCTTATGTTTCAATAAAGCAATGTGATTCAATGGATGATATCTGACATGATATTTTAAGAAAGCCGTCTGCCGAGATCTGATGATGATGGCAATATTTAGAGACAATCGCAGTTGCTATTTTTATAATATGAATGGTGTTATGGTAAATTTTAATTGTGATAACTCTGTAGGGCAGAGCCCTATGGCAATTCCATAAAATCCATTCCTAGTTTGTGCCTTCGCTGTAAGAGGAGTATACATGCAAAATTGCATTTGCATGCTTTTAAGTGCAAAGGTTTGGCCTTGGCAATAAACATGCAGTGGAACCTTGATAACAAGACCCTTGATAACAAGTCACCCTTTTTAACAAGTGTCATTTTCTAATCCCCTTGAATTTTATTTTAGCCCTTATCACATGTTGTTGCAAACCTCGATATGAAGTCAAACTTGATAACAATCTTGTTTAATAAATCCCCTTGAGAGTCTTGTTATCGAGGTTTACTGTGTATCTATATATAATTATTTCTACTGTAGTAACTTATAAAACCACTGTTAATGCTCGAACAAATTGTAGGCCTAATTCTTTTTAGATTCCAATATAGGGTCAAGTGACACAATTATACATTGCATGATAACGAATGAGTTAAATTCATTTTTGTAATAAAAGGTTATATTTTAATATTGTTAACAGCTTTATGTCACACGACATCTATTATCATATACCTAGTTATGATATTAACTATAGGCTACCTACCTAACTATTACTGTTACTGTTGAAAAACCTTTAGGCCAACCTAAATACATTTGTTGACTTTTGTTTTACAAAATGGAGTCTTGCTTACTCCCCCAACCGTCTTGCCGGAAAAAGAAAACTTCATCGCCAGCTCGTCTACTATTGTTCGCCTTAGCATGTTGTGCATGGCTTCCTGGAAGTCTTTACCTCCCACACTAATCAGAAGCTGACCTGAAAAACCAAACAAGATTTGAAACCCTTTCCTCACATTGGACATTGGATGCTGTATGACTAATCGTTTAGCCTATGTAGCCAACATGGAAAATGAAATACTCAGACAGAATGAAATATTTAGAGTTACAAATATAAAGTTCAGTTGCAGTGAATGATCAAAGATTATAAACTAACTCATTAGCGATGACTCAAAGACGAAAAAATATTGTGAGATTAATTAATAACAGCAGGTTATCTGTAGTAATTCCACACGCTTTTTATATACAGTAGTACTTAGGCCTACTGTATATACCTACGCTTTTACTTTTAAAAATTATTAACGATTTTAATAGGCATGACCTATATAATTTGAAAGGCCTGGCTGAGGTTCCACGAGGTCAAATAATGAAAGAGGTTGTAATATATGATAAGACTTTCTTTCCAATATAATAAGACCACTTTCCAATAATAACCTATCAAGTTCTGACGAACGTAAATTATCACCCATAACTCCAAACAAACTCACGACTACATAGCACGGACGAAACTGACAGCACTACCGAGTACAAATTAGGGCACAATCTAGGAAAATTTTTTTTGGGCGTAAGCATTTTTGATTTTAATTGTTATTTCGTTGTGTTTCACCCACTATTTCAATTGTGCAAACAGTCCGGGAGTTGCATAAATTAGTGAGTCGGTTCATTATTACTTAAATAATCTAACCTCACTTCAAAGGACTTTTAATACAGTCACAAATCCGCATAAAGTCCAACCTATTTTCCTCACATGCCTTTTCTGACATAAAATGTGATTTAAAAATAAATATTAAGGTTGGGTTGGGTTAGGTTAGATTAGATTATGTAACATCATAGTTGCTGATACATGAATTTATGCAATGTGGCCTGTTTTCACTTTTAGGCACAATGGGATTATGTACTAAGGGATTATGCACTTAGCACGTTCATTAACAGACATTGAGGATTGGAATGAGGACGATCATTTCAGCAGTGGCCTAACTTAGCTTCTGTTACTGATATTTGACGTGAATAAATTATATTTTATTTATAATTTATGTTGATATGATTAATAGTTTATGTAACTTACAGTTGTGGTGCCACTAAACTGTCTAACACAATAACCATGTGTTCTGTATTTACTTTAATTATTTGTTTATTTTTTTGTTATCCTAGCAACCTAGGTAACAACAGTTTTAACAACAGTTTTTCTGATTTGAATCTAGTGGATTACACTACTTAACTATTCTCTGTAAATTAAATGACCTTTTACTAGAATGATTTGTTATAGTGCGTCTATCCGCTAGAAATGGTGACCCCGACTAACAAGTAAATTATTTCAAACTAAATTGATGTTTTTCCTACACTAAATTTCAACCTTCTACCAAAACTACATTTATTTTTCACCTTTCTCCAAATTATCGTTTTACGCCATGGACCAAGAACTTTTGGAGCGCCTAGCTCAATTAGAGAGTGAGAATGCCAACCTACAAAGACAACTTCAAGATTTGAATGGAAGACAAGAACAAAATCACATTTCTGTACATCCTCAAGAAGCCAACCTACCTGATCTTCCACCAGTTCTACCACAGCATCAGCCAGATCATACAGCCCATTCCGACGAACGACATGAAGATCATCACATCCACCGGGTAAGCATAAAACTTCCACCATTCTGGAAAGAGAAACCAAGGCTCTGGTTTTCCCAAGTTGAGGCTCAGTTTACACTGGCTCACATTACGAGTGAAACAACTAAATACTCTTATGTCATTTCACATCTTGATGAGCGCTATGCTAATGAAGTGGAGGATCTTATAATAGATCCACCTGTTGAAACTCCTTACTCTACTCTCAAGTCTGAAATAATCAGACGGTTGTCTCTATCTGAGGAGCAACGCATTCGTCAGCTATTGATGGAGGAGGAACTAGGTGACAAAACTCCTTCTCAGTTCCTACGCCACCTTCGATCACTTGTAGGTTCGACCACAATCCAAGATAGTTTACTGAAAACTATTTGGATGCAGAGACTTCCTGCTCATGTACAAAGTATTTTGCAATTGCAAACAAGTGCCCAAACTGACACACTTGCAATTACTGCCGACAAAATTCTAGAAGTCCAACCTAACGCATCTTTTTGTCATTCTCTAACTAGTATGCCTACATCTTTGAATGCCGTTAATTCACCAAATCCTAAATCTTCATTTTCTGATGACCCAAAATTAACTGAAGTTTTATCAAAATTATCTGCTTTGTGTTGTGAGTTGTTTTGTTATATATAGTAAAGTTTTGTTAGTTTAGTTTGAAAGTGCTATGTTGGCAGCACTGGTAGCACCAGCTCACTTTGATAAAGAAGGAGACTCTCTCTCTCTGCAAGACTTCGAACCGAATTGTAAAATCTTTAATAGAGCTCCTAATAAATGTATGTTATATTAATATGTGAAGTTTTAATTAAGCCCCACTTGCTACAATAATAACCATAAGGACACACAACATGGCGCAGTCAAATTTAAAGCAAGTGGGTGAAGATAATGTGAAATATAAAGTAATAATTCAGTAACTGGATGTGAAAGGTAAGGTAGGCTTGGTGTGCGATTGCAGTAAGGAAAATGGCGATGTCCGGGCTCTTCAAGCCACCAGACTGTTTATTAATTTCAGATAATGTCGCTCAGGACTGGGTTCTATTTAAGGAGCAGTTTAAGCTATTTTTAATAGCCACCGAATCAGACTCTAAATCTGAGGAAGTGAAAATTGCACAATTGCTAATTGGAAGAGAAGCCTTAAGCATATATCATACATTTAAGTTGGGTGATTTAAAAAGTTTAAAACTTGAGGATGTGATTAGGGAGTTTGACAAACATTTTTCCCCGACTCGTAATATAACCTATCAAAGATTTCTTTTCTTCAAAAGAGTTCAAAAAGAAGGTGAACCTTTCATTAACTTCTTAACTGATGTGAAAAAACTTGCATCGTATTGTAATTTTGAAGGCCAAGAAGATAGTCTCATTAGAGATAAACTAGTACTATGTATATCAGATGAAGGATTGCAAGAAAGACTTTTGCGGGTCCCTGATCTTAAACTCTCAGATGCTATCAAACATTGCCAGTTGGCCGAGCAAAGTAAAGAACAATTTCAAGTTGTTAGTAAAGATAAAATTAATTCCATGCCGATGTCAAGTGACTTAAATTCCCTCACGCCAGTGGTTAAGAGTGAAGTGAAAGAAGAAATGGTGCATGCTGTTGAACACTATCGAGGTAAACAAGGTAGGCCTAGTAAAAACCCTACTTTCAACCGTACGTATTTGTGCAGGAAGTGTAATACTAATCATGCTAGGGCTGCTTGTCCCGCACACAACAAAAAGTGTTTAAATTGTGGTGAGCTAAATCACTTTGCTGTAGGTTGCCTTAAGTCGAAAAATAAGTTTAACAAACACAACCCTAAGGTTGCAGATAACAGGCCTAATGCCAGATCGCTTGCAGATAATAGGCCTAATGCCAGATCGCAAGAAGAAATTCATGTAGACGAGTTAAGCTCTGGGTTTCGAATTGATGATGTAAATATCAAAAATGTTTGTGAAATTGCAGGTCAAAATTGTTGGTTAGAAACAATTTCCATTAATGGTGTTAATGTGGTGTTTAAGCTTGACACTGGGGCTGAAATTAACTTAATACCCCTTGATATTTTAAACAAGTGTAAACCTAAGCCATTTGTTGATGAAAACTGTAATGTAAAACTTGAATCTTATGGTGGGTTTAGGCTAGATACTGTTGGTAAAGTAATGTTGAAATGTGAATTGAACAAGGTAGGCCTAGTAACTACAGAGGAATTTGTTGTAATAAGTTCGAATGATAAGTGTATACCAATTTTGGGACTTAAAACTTGTGTAAAATTAGGACTAATATCTAGAGTACATAATGTGCAGGTAACTTCTAGGGAAGAGTTCATTAGTAAACATAATGATGTGTTTAATGGTATTGGGTGTTTCCCTACAGAGTACAAAATTAAACTTAAAGAAAATGCTAATCCTATTGTAAAACCGCCACGTAGAGTTCCCAATGCAATCTTGAGTAAACTTAAGGAAACTTTGGATAATCTTGAACAATTAGGAATCATTTGTAAAAATAATAGTCCTAGTAGCTATGTGAGCAATTTGGTAATAGTTGAAAAGCCTGACAAGTCACTTAGGCTTTGCTTAGATCCTCAGGTTCTAAATCAAGATATCAAACCTGAGCCATATTTGATACCTACAATGGATGAAATTAAGACTAACTTAACTGGTAAGACTTGTTTCAGCGTTCTTGATTTAAAAGATGGGTTTTTCCATGTAAGGCTAGATAAAGAGTCAGCGGATATTTGTTCTTTCAGTTCACCGTTTGGGTGTTATTCTTTTACAAGATTGCCATTTGGCTTGTCAGTTGCTCCCCAGTTATTTCATAGACTTAATTCTAGTATTTTTTCCAATATTGAAGGTGTAACAGTATATTTTGATGACATACTAATTGCAGCACCCTCTGAAGAGGTTCATGACATGGCTAAAGTTTTAGAGAAAGCAAGGTTGAATGGTGTTAAGTTTAACCCCACATAAGATTATGTCAACTAGGCTACAACGTTTTAAGTTAAAACTGTTGAAGTATGATGTAACGATTAAATATCGACCAGGAAGTAGTATGGTTGTTGCAGATATGTTGTCCCGAACTAGACAAGTTGCAAATGTAAGTAGGTCTGATAATAGTGTAAAAGAAAACAGTGAAACAGATAGGCTTACTGATAAAGTTGTTCCTAATGAATTAGCAATTTCTGAAGCTAAAAAGTGTGAGTTTAGGGTAGCAACAAAAGATGATCCTGCATTGAACATTATTTGTCAATATTATGCTCAGGGTTGGCCAGATAAGTCAAAAGTTCCAGAACATGTAAAGTTATTTTATAATCAAAGGTGTGACCTGTATGTAAATGATGGTATTGTATTCTTAAATGATAAAATAGTAGTACCTTGTAGCCTAAGAACAAGTATGCTCAAGTTGTTACATCAATATCATTTTGGTATTGAGAAAACCAAGGCCAGGGCTAGAGAGTTGATATATTGGCCAGGTATAACTAGAGATATTGAGAATCTTGTGGTAAATTGCGCTAGTTGTAATAAGTATATGAATGCACAGGCAAAAGAGTCATTAATTTCTCATGAAATACCTGACCTACCATTTAGCAAAGAAGGTGTGGACATAGCGGAAATAGGCCCTAACATCTATTTAGTTGTTGTAGATTATTTGTCGAAATGGGTTGAATGTGTACAAATGTGTAACAAGACTACTTTAGAGGTAGTGAGATGCTTAAAACCGATTTTTGCTTGTCACGGTATACCATTGAAGGTTGTCGGAGACAACAATCCTTTTGGGTCATTTGCATTTAAAGAGTTTGCTAAAGAATGGTGTTTCGAAGTAGTTAATACAAGTCCATTATATCCCAGGTCAAATGGACAAGTTGAGAGAACCATTCAGACAATAAAGAAAATTCTGAAAAAATGTCATGAAGTTAGGTCAGATGTTCAGTTAGCTATTTTAGAATATCGTAATACGCCTGTTGTTAATGGGTTGTCACCGTCTCAAATTCTTATGGGTCGTAGGTTGCGTACTAAAGTGCCTATCACAAAAAGGTTGCTTCAGCCAAGTTTATCTAATCTTAGTAATGTCAAACAAGCTATCGTAAACAATCAAGCTAAGTCTGCTCAAGTGTATGATCGAACAACTAAGCCTAAAGCTGAGTTTCAGTTAAGGGATCCAGTTTATGTGTATAATCTTGTTAAAAGGGTATGGGAACCAGGTCAAATTGTAGCTCTAACAGGTAGTCCTAGATCTTATATGGTTAAGATGAGTAATGGACGAGTGCTGAGAAGGAATAGTTTTCATTTAAGGTTGAGGTCTGAAATTGGACGTAATTTAAATAGGCCTATTGATGATCAGAGAAATGAAGTGTATTATGATGTAGAATCAGATCAATCACAAACTCCGGTTACAAATCCTAGTAGGTCTATTACTGTAAATGTATCACCAAGTTCAAATAACTTGACAAATACTCGTATTAGCGAGACTTTCACCCCACAAACTCAAGTTGTGTCCCCATTTTCACAATCTCAATCACTAGATGTAAGTCGTGGTGTCGCTTTAACGCCAATGCATAGTAGTGTAAATCCCAATGCTACACCTAATGTAAGAAGTGCTTATAAAACTAGGTTTGGTCGTGTAATTAGGCCTCCAAGAAGGCTAGAGGATTATGACACTGATTAACTGGCCTGTATTGTGTTATTTGAGTTGCTTAAGTAAAGAAGTTGTACAAAAAATGGAATTTACATTGTATAGGCCTAACCAAGAAAAGGGTTAGGAAGTCAATTATGTTTAATAGTGTAGCCTAATAGGTTTTTGTTGGGACTGTTTAAGTTTTGAGTAAACCTCAGTTTGAAGTATTTTAAATATGATTGTATTTCTCTATATTGATTGTTGTTTTTATATTTGAGATGTTATAGATAATAAAGGGTTTGTTTAGGCACTACTTGGTAAATAACGTTTGAAATACTAATAGCCTACAAGTTTTGGTAATTTTTGAAGATGAAAAGTATTATGTTTAGTTTATGGTTGAAAATTCTTATGTTGTTTGATAGGTTAGGAAATGATTGTTTTAAATTTCAGAAGTCTTTGTCTGGTAAGTTTATAAAAGTGCTAATGCTCATAATTTTGAAACTTTGTTAAATTGTTAGTTAGAGGATAAAAGATTTAAGGGGGAGGTGTTGTGAGTTGTTTTGTTATATATAGTAAAGTTTTGTTAGTTTAGTTTGAAAGTGCTATGTTGGCAGCACTGGTAGCACCAGCTCACTTTGATAAAGAAGGAGACTCTCTCTCTGCAAAATGGACTTCGAACCGAATTGTAAAATCTTTAATAGAGCACCTAATAAATGTATGTTATATTAATATGTGAAGTTTTAATTAAGCCCCACTTGCTACAATAATAACCATAAGGACACACAACACTTTGGAGTTGCAAATGAAAAATATGCGTAAAGACGTTGATTCCCTACGAGACGGGCGACCTAGGTCACGTCAGAGGAGTTTGTCTAGTAGTCGTTATCACGCAGGTAGCTCCTCTGACACTACAGAGCAAACCAATCTATGCTGGTACCACAAGCGTTTTGGCTATCAAGCTGAGAAGTGCATTCCACCATGCAATTTCACTTCTCCGACAAACTCCAAAGGCAGCCAGTGATGGCGTCAGCTGACTGCCAAGCTGGAGGGCGCCGCCTACAAATCGTCGACCGTACAACTAATACTAAATTTTTGATTGACACTGGATCCGACATATGCTGCCTCCCTAAATCATTCGTTTGTAAGAACCAAAAGCGTATTGAATATGAACTTCGTGCAGCGAACAACTCTGCCATTCACACCTACGGTATGATGACATTAACATTAAACTTAGGGCTGAGACGAGCTTTTACATGGAATTTTGTCATTGCTGGTGTTAATACAGCGATTATAGGCTCTGACTTTTTAGCACACTTTGGATTGCTTCCTGACTGTCGTAATCAACGGTTGATTGACAGTGTAACAAACCTTTCTGTTCTTTGTCAATGTACCTCAATCCCTCATTTCAGCATCAAAACTATCACACCCAATTCTTCAACTTCATCAATACTGGCAGAATTTCCCATGATTACCCGACCCTCTGGTACACCAATAAAAGTGCTCCATTCAACCTTGCATTTCATCAAAACGACCCCTGGCCCCCCAGTTTCATCTCGTCCACGTCGACTCGCTCCTGATCGGCTTGTTATAGCCAAAGCCGAGTTTGATGCCATGCTCACCGATGGTACTGCACGTCGATCTGATGGACCTTGGTCATCACCCCTTCACATGGTCCCTAAGAAACCTGATGGATGGCGCCCCTGTGGAGACTACCGTGCTCTCAACGCTAGGACTATTCCTGACAGATATCCTGTTAGACATATCCACGATTTCACCCATTCTCTCAGAGGTTGCAAGTATTTCTCTGTGATCGACCTAGTGAAGGCCTACACACAAATCCCTGTCAACCCTGAAGACATCCCGAAGACAGCCATTACAACCCCCTTTGGATTGTTTGAATTCCCCTTCATGTCCTTTGGCCTCCGAAACGCAGGACAAACTTTTCAGCGTTTCATTGATGAAGTAGTTTTTGGTTTAGACTTCTGCTTTCCTTATATAGATGACGTCTTAGTTTTCTCTAAGGATGAGACTGAACATGAAGCCCATCTACGAACTATATTCAATCGGTTTTCTGATTATGGCATACTCGTTAATGTAAATAAGACTGTTTTGAAAGCTCCAAAGGTTACCTTCCTAGGATATGAGGTATCGTCTGCTGGTACTCGACCACTTCCTGAACGTGTTGAGGCTCTGCAACAATTCACCCGTCCCTCTACTGCAAAAGGTTTGCGTCGTTTTCTCGGCATGTTGAATTTCTACCGCAGATTCATTCCTTCAGCAGCCAAGCAACAAGCAGCTCTCCATGATGCCCTCTCATCTCTACGTGGAAACCAACCTGTAAATTGGACTCCTGAATTGGATGCTGCATTCCTATCCTGCAAAGAACATCTCTCCAATGCTACCTTGCTTGTTCACCCTGACCACAAGGCCCCTCTCGCATTGTTCTGTGATGCCTCGAGTACCCATGTAGGAGCTGCTCTCCAGCAGATGGTTGACAATAAAACATGGGAACCTCTCTCTTTCTTTTCACAGAAACTGACACCAAAACAATCCCTTTGGCCAGCCTATTACCGTGAGCTTTTCGCTGTATATGCCGCCATTCGTCACTTTCGTCACTACCTTGAGGCAAATCATTGCATAGTTTTCACAGACCACAAGCCAATAACATTTGCCTTCAGTCAAAAACGTGAAAAACTACCTCCTGTTCAGCAAAACCAACTAACATTCATTTCACAATTCACTACAGACATAAGACATGTTTCTGGATCGGCCAACCTAGTAGCTGACGCATTTTCTCGTGTAGATTCATTGTCAACTACGGCTCCCAGCATTGTAGATGCCAAAACTTTGGCACATCATCAAGACTCTGACCCTGAGCTACAAGAGATCCTTAAGGGAGAGACATCTCTTAATTTGAAGCTTGTCAAAATTCCTGGAACAGACCTTGATGTATACTGTGACACAACAACTTCAGTACAACGACCCTTTGTCCCTGAGCCCCTTAGACGCTCAGTTTTTAATTCTATACACAATCTAAGTCACCCTGGCATCAAAGCTTCGGCAAAACTTGTTTCTAATCGCTTTGTTTGGCCCCGAATTCAACAAGACTGTCGAAACTGGGCCCGAGCCTGTGAGAAATGTCAACGTGCTAAGATCTCCCGTCATGTATTTACACCCCATGGATCATTTTCACTCCCATCATCAAGATTTGATCATGTTCACATTGACATCATTGGACCACTTCCACCATCCGGACCATACAAATATTGCCTAACAGCTATCGACCGCTACACCAGATGGCCAGAAGTTCATCCATTGAAAACCATCACCGCAGAAGAAGTAGTTGAGGCTCTGGTGATGTGCTGGTTTTCCCGTTACGGCCCACCCTTGCGCATCACAACTGATCAAGGACGCCAATTTGAGTCAGCATTATTTCGTGCCCTTGGAAAGACCTTCGGTGTAGAGCGAATCAGAACTTGCGGCTATCACCCTTGTGCTAATGGTTTAGTCGAGAGATTCCATCGGCAGTTTAAGGCAGCTCTCATGTGCCACAATGATTCAACATGGCTTGAAGCACTTCCCATCGTACTACTCGGCATTCGCAGCGCATATCGTGAAGACCTTCAGGCATCTACTGCCGAATTAGTTTTTGGCCACCAACTCCGTCTACCTGGAGAACTTCTAGACCTCCCTCAAGACACAACTCGTGAGGAGGACCCGGCTGACTATGTAGTTCGCTTACGTCGACACATGTCAAATTTAAGACCTGTGCCCACATCTTGGCATGATAAACCAAAGACCTTCGTTTTTCAGGAGTTAAAACGGTGTACTCACATATTTTTGCGAGATGACTCTGTTAGACGATCACTACAACCACCTTATACTGGACCGTTTCCCGTGGTATCTCGTGATGATAAAACTATGACTATAATCCATCGTGGTAAACGTGTGAAGGTGACGTTGGACAGAGTAAAGCCCGCGTATCTATTGCAAGATCTTACTCCTTCAACACATACACCCATCCACAATGAACATTCCAGAAATCCACCCTCCACAGTGTTCCCACTCAAGACCCTACTCTCAAGCCAACCCAAGCCTTACGTGACCCGATCTGGTCGTACTGTGAAATTTACAGTGCCCGGTCTTCCAGACTCCGCAGGGGGCTAATGTGGTGCCACTAAACTGTCTAACACAATAACCATGTGTTCTGTATTTACTTTAATTATTTGTTTATTTTTTTGTTATCCTAGCAACCTAGGTAACAACAGTTTTAACAACAGTTTTTCTGATTTGAATCTAGTGGATTACACTACTTAACTATTATCTGTAAATTAAATGACCTTTTACTAGAATGATTTGTTTTAGTGCGTCTATCCGCTAGACAGTCTTTTTTTTCTTTTATAGGCTAAATCAAGCTAAGGTAAACGCACCAGTAGCTGACAGTATAAGAAACTATACGCACTTAATAATCCGTGGTTTTGAATAAACAGGAACTAAAGAGATATTACGGATTTTATGTGATTCTAAATTTAGTGTAGTTTTCAAATGTTTCATACAAAAAGGGTTTTTTAAATATATTTTATAACATTTTAAAACTTAATTCAACCTTTGTACGTGTTCCAGTGGCTGACAGTGAAAAAAGTGCTTGTACCAGTAGCTGACACTGGAACTATAAATGTACTAGCTGCTAAACCTAAGGGTATTATAATTTATAAGACGAATAAAATCTAACTTAATAATTAAATTATAAAATCATGTAAAACATTATTAAGAACATTTATTTTACATATTTTAAAATAAAAATAATTTACATTAAAAAATATATACAGGGTTAGTAAAAAGTGTGGATACCCCTGTTATGTTTTTAACGGCCCATACTAGAAAAACTAAACTCGGCACACCATTATGGCATGTTATGAAGTACTTTTGGGCATAACCGCCACTTGGCGTTAATCCCCTAGATGGGAGATTTTGGGGGAAACTAAAAAATTCAAATACACAGACCCATCGAGTGACGCCTCATTTTGAAGGTCCTGGTAAAAGAAAACCAACAACGCAAACTAGAGGTCTCTATCTCAGTTCAGTAAAAAATGGTAGCCAATTGAAATTCTCATAAGTTCCCAAACCCAAAATGGGGGATTTTGGGGGGAAACTCAAAAATTTTAAATGATAAGCCCCATCGAGTGACCCCTCATTTTAAAGGTCATAATAAAAGAAAAGTAACAACGCAAACTGTAGGTCTCTATCTTAACACAGTAAAATATGGCAGCTAATTGAATATAAAATTGCAAGTAATTTCCAATTTCTAAACATTTCAATCAGCTTCCATTTTTTACTGGATTGAGATAGAAACCTCTATTTTGCGTTGTTAGTTTTCGTTTACCAGGACCTTCAAAATGAGGGGTCACTCAATGGGGCTTATCATTTAAAACTTTTGAGTTTCCCCAAAATCCCTCATTTTGGGGATGTACACCAAGTGACGGTTATGCCCAAAAAGTACTTCATAACATGTCATAAAGGTGTGCCAGGTTTATTTTTTCTAGTATGGGCCGTTAAAAAAATAACAGGGGGTTTCCACACTTTTTACTAACCCTGTATATATTTTATATACATTTTAAAAAATAATATTTTTTTAAGATAATTTGGATTATAAATTAAAAATTTAACTCATTTTATAAACATATGAGATCGCATAAATTATAAATAGCATGCAAATTTCGATGGGTAAAACCAATTTAATATTGTGCAAGTAGCAAATATCCCCTGTCAGCTAGTGGAACATGTATGGCTTTTGTGTACCAAAGCCTGACATTGATATAATTTTAAATCCAAAACCCCTAACACCCCAATTTTATCATGAAATCGTCAACAAAGGTATAATTGATAAAAATAATGAGCCTAATCATTAATACTATCTAAGAAATTTAGCGAAATGACAAAAAACCAAACTTACTTTCTAAACAATTTCATTAAGGGAATCGACTAAATGTGATGTGTACAGACAGGGTCGCTTTCAAACCACCACCATTCCGTAAATATGAGCTAAATTTCACTGAATTCTTTGTAAACAAATCAAGAATAAACATATGTTCTTCTAACAATGCAATCATGTGTAAATATTTTTAAGAGACCACATTATAATGTTAAGAAACTCAAACTGTCAGCTTCTGGAGCACTGTCAGCTACTGGTGCGTTTACCTTATTGCATATTGTAACTCTGATTTGCTCTCATGGCATCGTGTGTGGTTTTGTCTCTTTAGTAGTGAATGTAAACAACTGACAGATGTTTCCACTCCACAAACCTTCCACCCCTTTTAGTGTTAGTCGCCACTAGAACTTGGACTCGTCCAACCCACAAATAGGTGAATAACTCAACAAAACTGAAGCTTAATATTAACTAAGTTATTTAACTGTACGGCCACTTAGGAATCTCTCCGACAAAAACTGATTGCATTTTTGGATTCAGCGTGAAAAATAGGTACTGTAAGTAACCATCTAAAAATTACACGATTTCGCATTGAAGATAAATCAAATAATTAAGTACCCTCAGGCAATCAAAAGTATTTCATACTATCGAATTAAGTACCGGTAGGGCCTAGTCAATAAGTTAGTTGTTGTGTCAGGAGAATCTAGAAATAGTAGCCTAATACAATAATAATTTAAGTTAGACAGTGTATTTTTTTCGGTAAAATAAAAAAATTAGAATTTTTTCTTTGAAATTTCAAAAGCAGCCTAGGTAAACTTTCAACAGATTTTTTATGGGAAATTCATTAACTTATATATGGTACATTTTTTTAACAATCTAATTCCCTATAGACCTATAGAACTATGTAGGTAGGCCTAACATTTTTTTTTTTTTTTTGGAGGTTGGCGGCCTCTTATGACATGTTAGGAAAATATTTTTTATCAGTTTTTGAGGCAAAATATAATAGCCTAACAAAAGGAGAACCGAAAAATTTGAAAACCGTAGCCTACAGCTAAGTTTAATAAAGTAAGGAATCCAAAAAAGTCCTAAAGTTTTTGGTAAAATATTTTTTTATTTATAGGCCTAAATAAAATAATGTTTATTGTGTTTTAGCGTAGGCTAGCGATTTTGTGGGAAAATATTCAGTAGGCTACCTACCTATTTAGTATAAAACTTTTGTACAAAATGTTTTTACTTCAAACCAACATAAACTTATTCAATCATCTTGTAGTGTATTCAATTACCTACATGAAAATTTATAACACGTTGGGTAACAATTTTTGTTTTTACGTGTTTGGGGCATAAGTTAATAATGAAAATAAACGAAACGAAAACCGCAAAATACAACCAAGAAAAATTACAACCTTTTATAAACACAATTTCACACCATTAAGTAAATATTTATGCATAATAAAATGCATGAAGATTACTGTTTTATATACAAACACATATCTCTAACAATACGAAAAAATAACGAATTAACGATAAAACGCGGATAAACGAGAGCGAATACGCCGAAAACTCACCGGCAGCCGGCAACAACAAACATCAACACGTCAACACGCAAAGGCGAATGAATTGAATTGAATAGGCACTTTGTGTGTGTATGTATGTGTATGAGACCTGGGAAAGCGAAACGGCACACGGAAGATTTCTCAGGTGCCGTTTGACGTCACTAACTGCTGACGTCACTTTGAGGGGACACCAATACCGCAACGATACGGTTTTGAGCCATCGGCCTCGGTGGTGTATTGGATAGCGTGGCGGGCTGACAATTCGAATGAAACGAGTTCAAATAACACCGTTAGTACTAACTTTTTGTAAAATTTTTTTCCATATCAGCAAGTTTGGTTGGTTTGGTTAGGTTATGACAGTTTAATTTTATAATTTAAAAATTATAAAATTGAATTTTAGGCATTTATAATTTTATTTTATGAACAAAACTATTTTTTAGATTAGTAACCCTTACCCTAATTAGGTTTTTCCATTATCAGCACGTTTGGTTAGTTTGGTTAGGTTATGACAGTTTATAATAGAAAAATTATTATAAAACTAGAAGAGTACCCGTCCTTCGTACGGGGTTGGCATCTATATAATTAATACGCTACATGAAACTTTGTCGGTTGAACTCCTCCGCCATTTCTTAACCGATTTTATCCATTGACGTCTCATTGGAAAGAGCGTGTCACGTAGATTTGCAAACTGGCCTTACATTTTTGAAAAAATCCCTTGGGCTCTGCCCCAGTGGCTTTGAAAGTTCCCATGTTATCCTTATGGAGAACATAATTGTTTACATTTTGATCAGCTGTATAATTTAATTGCTGTTATTTATTTTTCAATTCAATGAAATGCATTGAGTACATTTATTTACTATTTGAGTTTGTGTAAACATAACCCCCAAGACGGATCGTGTTAGTATGGTTGTATCTTAAATTTGTGTATTTATCGTTGTTTTGTGTCGCTATGACGGATCGTGTTAGCATGATTGTAATTTAAATTTGTGCATTCATCGTTGTTTTGTGTAGCTATAATTTGTTTATTTGTTGTATTTTTTATGCCTCCGACGCGACGACAACGAAACATAAACAGGAGGCGTAATCGTGATAACGACCGCAGCTACAGAAACAGAACAGTGTGGTGCGTAATAGGCTTAACTCATCACAGTCAGCACCTGACCCTGGACAAACTCAACTATTAGGTTACAAATGCGCCCTTTAACACTACCCCAAAACGACTTTTCGTTCTCAATTAGTTCTCTATCATGACCTGTGTTGCCTGTACAGCGATTCATTTTAAGAAGGAGAAAACCGGCCGGAATGCTTTAGGTTTATCAATAACGAAGATAAACATGGTCTGAGTTACAGTACACACCGGTAATCTTATTGAGTTGAGTCTTTTAAACACATTGTAAATATGACTGTTATTCGTTTTGAAATAATTCCTGTAATACTTTGCAATTGCTCGAATTCGAGCAACATGTACACTAGTATAAGTTTAAATTGCATATTGCAGTTACAGTAAACTCAAGCTTTGTGTTTGCAGTGGGGGAGGACAAAGTTTGATAAAATTTGCTTTTTTAAATTGACGGTATACTATGGTATTACACATCTACCATATCCATAATGTTCTACCTCTTCACCTAAACAATAAAGAAAAAAAATATTACAAATTAATAAGTAACTAAACGCAGCAGTTAGTGACGTCAGCAGTTAGTGACGTCAAACGGCACCTGAGAAATCTTCCGTGTGCCTCACCGCTGTGAAAGACGGAAATAACCCTGAGCGCAGGGCTACCCCCATATAGCACAAATATATGTATTATATAGGTATCAGATAGGTATCCATGAAACTTAGGATATGTATTTTTAACGTTGCAATACCTATATGATACCTTTTAAATACCTATCTAATAAGTGAAAATGACCATCTCAAATACTATTTAGGTATCATCAATACATATCAAATATGTACCTGTTACCTGATAGAAGCCTATATGATACCTACCTTATAGGTAAACAAAAAAATTTCAAATGTTATTTAGGTACTTTTTAGGTATCATGCATGTATCAAGTATGTATGCTAAAACCCTGAAAAATATTATTCACCTGGTTTTTGATATCAGATTCAAAACTAGCACTGTGCTGAAGAATTTCCTGAAAACGTTAAGGTAGAAACTAGTTAATTCTATCTGTACACACATAAAAATACAATATTTATAAGAATATAAAATTATTGTTTTTTTATCATTCACTTTTAGCAAATTTCCCTATAGTAGTCTATTACCGTAGGTGGCACAGTAAGACATAGGCCCGGGACCGATTTACTTTTTCATTTTGATGTTCCCGGAGGCCAAAAACACCATTCATTCAAATTTATGTATATATATATATATACATAAAAATTTGAACGAATGGTGTTTTCCGCGAACGAATGCGTCCGTGAACGCGACGCAATAGCTTGAGTAATTTGTGTCCGATTTAGATTAAATTTGGTTTAAAGTTGTAAGGCGGGATAAACTTGAATAAGTTCGGGAATCAGCATGATCGGACCATGGGAACGGGATTGTATAGGATAAAAAATGGTGTTCGAATTTTTGACCCTAAAACACAAAATTTCTCAATTTATTTCTAGACCTCTTTAAAGAGCTTAAAAATATGAAATAATTTTGTTTATCAAAATGTTTTTAAAAGGTTATTGGTAACGGAGAAATTTTTTAAAAATGTAAATTTAAATTTCCTGTTATTTTTATGGAGAATATTGTAAAATGTTGTAGTTTGCGTGATTATGAATATATTTTTATCAAACTTGGCAAATTTATTCATTTCATACTAAGCTATTTACAGTAATATTTTACAAAAAATACACTTTATTAGTTTCCTTATTGCAGCAATCCTAGGCAGTCATTATAAACCTTATTAAAATGGCCTTAATAAAAAATCAATTCAGACAAATAGAAATTGTTTAGTGGCAGGTTTGCTGCGGTGGGGGTTTTTTATGTCAAACTGTTGAAACAATTTGGGGGATTTACTGAAAAAATTATTATTACTTTATTCAATAATTCTGCTAATTATTAGAACTAATAACTAACAGTACCTTAACACAACTTCTTAACACTGACAATATTTAAGTTTATATTATTTGAGTCGACATTCAAGATTTGAATATATAGGGAACTGTACGTTCAGTGCAATTTAAATTTAAAGATAAAAATAAAACGGAAGGTTTAAAATTCTGCACTGCATTATATAGTCTGTATTAATAAAAGTTAATTAAAAAAATATTTGATAAATTAAAGTCAGAGGTCCAACAAGAAAATCGCATTACAATTTAAACAATTTATTAAAACACATTTAAAATATACAATCTTCAACAGTCTACACAAACTCATCGTTTCTCTCTTCTAGTATCGAAGAATTAAATGATCCTTTAGCCTCGCTATCGGGTCCCTCAGTATCAGGTTCCAATGTCGTGTCGCTACCATTAGGTAATGGTCTGAAATAAAAATAGAGAAGATTTAAGTTAAATTAACATACAACAACCCATGAATCAACCACTTAGTAAAGATAAGTTATAAAAACAAACAAATGGAGGCTTTTCCCTAAGAGGGAAGGAGAAAAGAGCACATTCAATTAAATGTAAGGTTCAAAGAGTGAGCAGGGCCCAAAATTTTACACTCACAATATTCACAAATTTCCATGGCACTTGACACATATTTATATTTTTTAGAGCTTTTTTGATCCTGAGATGCCACAATTATTCCACTTAACCCAATGGCCTACTTCGACGAGTTGTTCTTGTCCAGCTGCCTGGATGCTACAGAGCACTTTGACGAGGTACTCTCGTCACGCGACAGTGCTAGTAATTTCGGCTTTTTCCAATAGGTAGCAGCACGAACTGGGTCACTTTATGGTAATACAAATCAAGCTATTATTCCTATCTCCTGGTTTAACCCATAGATCACCAGGTAGAAACCCTTGCTGACAGACCGCCACCGCCCACCACTGCTCGAGCGAACATCATTACCGCAACGATACGTAGTACAGCCATCGGTCTCGGTGGTGTAGTGGATAGTGCACCGGGCTGATAATTCGGAGGTAGCCTGTTCGAAACCTACCGGAGGCATTAACTTTGTGACTCGATTTTTTTCATTATCAGCAAGTTTGGTTGGTTTGGTTAGGTTATGATATTTTAATTTTATAATTAAAAAAATATTAATTTATTTTGAGACATTTATAATGTTATTTTATGAACAGAATTATTTTTGTTATTAGTAAACCTTCATTCGATATTTTCATTATCAGCAGGTTTGGTTAGGTTATGACAGTTCAATTAATTTAAATTTAACCTAGAAACGATACATTTTGACAGCGACAGTGATAGAGATAACAATTTCCCACAAACAGTTCGGCTATGCACTGTATGATGTGTTAACCCTCACCCGGAGGGTTTACTGAAACCTAGTTTAAACAGAGAAATTATTTTAGAAAAAGTGAATCTGAGGTTGAACTAAAGTTTAAACCACGATCAGAGTTTAACTTGATTTGGGGAAAGCGGCCCTTAGCCAAATAAAGTGATCTATTACTAAACCATTATAGCTAGCCTTTAGTATTTTGACTAAAAGAATAAAGAACAAAAAATACAATTTCCCTTAAAAAGAAATCGAGAAAAACACTCAAACCTCACTTATATAAAAACATTGACTACAAATATTGGGTTTTATTTTTATATAAATTAATTTTGTTATGAAACACACTCAAAAGAGCTTCAAAATACAATAGGATGAATAGGATGAATAGTACAATAGGATGAAAAGATTAGGCCAACATACGTGGGATTTAAAGTCAATGCCAGAATAATCAATTATGCAATTACACTGTAATATTAACAACTAAGGTTATGGAATATAGCTTAGAATATAGGCCTATCAGTTTACGGCCACACCGAATTCAACCTAGTTCAGTGGTTCATGTAAACTGGAGGATCTAGCGCAACACAGTCTGAAGTAGGCATATGTCCTTTATTCAGTCGAAGCGGCTGCTTTAAGCAACTTATGTGAAATGTAGGCCTACCGTACTTCCAGGGTTAAGTCAGTTATGAGGGAAAATAGCTTACATAAATTTGTCAATTTATGGCAATTAAGTAAATAATTATTTGGCAAGAGTGTAAGCCAGGCCCAACATTATTACGCGTTGTGCCTACCCGATAGTTAAACATTTATGTCCAAGGGAAGTTGGCGCGCCCCCTGTCTGCATCCGCCACTGTAGGCCAATGGATTAGGCAACAGTTGCCGTTGAGAGGACCAAATTGATTGAGGGATTGCTATTGTCCCCGCCCCAAGTCTCAAGTCAGTTTTCCCCCAGAATCTACCGTTTTCCACGTGCGGTGTTTTGAGCACGTGAGTGGAAAATGTACAACATATTCTATTAGCTTCAATTTTCAGTTTGTTTTCAGATAGATACATTTGTTCCGACAATATTTACAACACAACAAACAACAACAATATTTTAGTTGTAGTTGTACTGACGTTTTCCAGTTATGTAACCCTGCATTTTGTAAAAAGATATTCTTGATTTCTGAACAATTATTATGTGTTATAGTTGTTCTATTGTATTACTGTTAATTTCAAACAATGTTAGCTTTTATATTTAAGTTAATTTACCTTAAAAATAGCAAAAACCACAAAACAATTCAGGTTATTTTTGCATACTAGCCTACTACGTGATTATGTTTTGTTACATTGAATTGTTAATACTTTACACCCGAGTTTTATAGTTCCTCTTATTTGAAATATTGCTTAACACTTTATAATAAATATTTTTGTACTGGTCAGCTTTACAATTAATTAATATCCATTATTTCAAACCGGCTAAATTATGTTATTTACGTAATCTTTGCAAAGATCTTCCTCCAAAAATTTGGGTTTTTACTATTCGTGATGAAAAATATCCGCAAAAGATACTTACACAATTAACATAAATTACCGTCATCAAAAGTGCACTTCAAAACGAAGAGCTGATTAACTATTTTGTAATTTTTGGTAAAATAGCGTTTAATCAATTCTAAAAATCTGGCAATTTCCGGAGGGTTATCTTAAAACAATTATATAATCGTTGCAAACGGAATTTATTGTGCAATCGACGCCGTGTCTCTTATGTTAGCAATACCAGCAAAACTCTTAAACAGGTGATTTGCATGACAATCATTGTTTGGTATAATAAGAAAAATATGTACATAGAATGAAATTAATCAGTCTTAATTAGGCTAATTTTTAAAGTGCTAAACAATGTTGAATTGCTGTCACAGACCTTAGTGAAGCTGAAGAGATGTTTGGTTTGGGGTACCCCACCTGACTTGAAGCACTGGGCAATGGCGGCGTCGACGAGGACTGTCCATGTACACGTTGACCTACTTGCACTATTACAATTGTCCGTTAAATAAACAAAAAATAATTTCTTCTTGGGATAAAAACAAAACTATTGTCACTTCTATTAGCACTGTACAGACTGATTAATTTAAAGAAAAAAAAAGGTAAAAATTGCGGGATGTTGAAAAGATGATGCGGATATACGATAGTAAATATGGTGATAGTTCAGCGGCGGACGACAGTGGACTGCGTCGTTTGGAAAGATATCAGTGTTGAGGGCAAAGGCCGCATACCTTCGTTAGCGGCTGAATAGCGGAAAATTACTTGGGCTAGGTTTTGTTTGAAACGGAAGAATATAAATATGGACTCGATTTAAAAATCATGAAACCTAAAATATCCAACATATCGCCCCCCTTGAACCAACCTGGTTCAATGAAAAAACTGAAAAATGGGAAAAGACAAATGAAAATAAATTGAAAGGGGGTGAAAGGGAATGCTTAGGAATTAATTGGTAGGAAGAAGGGAAACTTTGACGGTTGGCCGACTGAATTTCCCTGTAGCGGTGCGTAGATGGACCACTCGTACAATTCCGTCTGCTCCTGGAGATACTGCGGTGATTCTTGCAAGTTTCCATTGTAGGGGAGGAGTGTTAGGCTCATGAATAACAACAAGGTCACCAATCTTGAGGTTCTCTGTTTTACTCGTCCACTTAGAGTGATGCTGTAGAGTATGCAGATACTCTTGGGACCATCGAGTCCAGATGTGTTGAGAGAATGCCTGAACTAATTGCCATCTCCTCAAGCGGTTACAAGAAGTTTCATCATATTGAGGTTCAACCATGGATTTCAGAGGTCCACCAGTTAAAAAGTGTCCTGGGGTTAGAGACTCTAAGTCATTCGGATCTCCAGAGAGAGGGGTAAGCGGTCTTGAATTTAATATTGCTTCGACACGTGACACGAGAGTTATGAATTCTTCATAAGTCAGGATTTGGCCACCGATTACTCTATGAAGGTGATGCTTAGCACTCCTAACAGCTCGTTCCCACAAGCCACCTTGATGAGGCGCGTGTGGAGGCAGAAATTTGAAAGAAATGTTGTTTTCTTCAGCAAAACGGTGAGTTACTGGATTGCAAAGGAGGTTGTTAAAACATTTGTGAAGTGCAGCAGCTGCTCCGACAAAGTTGGTTCCACAATCACTATGAATTTCCTTCACTGAACCACGTCTGGAAATAAAACGTGTAAGAGCTGCTATATAAGCTTCTGAGGACAAATCCGACACAACTTCTAAGTGTACGGCTTTCGTTGCAAAGCAGACAAATAGACAAAGATAAACTTTAATAGGCTGAAGCCTTTTTAGGACATACAATTTCACTGTAAATGGTCCGGCATAGTCGACTCCAGTAACATTAAAAGGTCGGGTTGCTACCACTCTTGGGGAAGGTAAGTCTCCCATCAATGGTGTGTTTGGCTTAGGTTTCATTCTGAAACATCTCAGGCGTTTAAAAATCCTGGAGCGTATGATACTACGAGCAGAAAGTATCCAATATTTCTCACGAAGAACAGCTTGGAGTTGTGTTGGTCCACAGTGAAGAAAGATGCGATGATGATAATCAATTATCAAATTTACAACAAAATGATCCTTTGGTAAGATAATTTGATGCTTGGCGCTGTACGGCAACTCAGAATGTTTCAGTCGTCCTCCAACTCTTAACAAACCTTCATCATCCATAAACGGTGAAAGGCGTTGAATGCGAGAAGAACACACATTCTTCTTTGACAGGGAATTAATATCCTCAGAGAAACTCTCTCTTTGAACAAGCCAACAAATCCGTTTGTTCGATACTTCTAACTCTTCAAGTGTGAGAGAATGAGTAATCCTTTGCTTAGTTTTCAAGCAGGAAATAAAACGTAAAACGTAGCCCATGACATGAAGTAGTTTAGTCCATGAAGAGAATTTATTGATAAACTTCAGATCTTGATCTTCAGCTATCGTAAGAAGATTTAGTGTTGTGGTTTTAATTTCTGGGAGTTCCTCTTCGGGAAGATGACTCGATGGTTGAGGCCATGAATCAGATGAACTCTTAAGCCATGTGGGTCCAGACCACCAGAGCTTGTTATGAATAAGAAGAGATGGGGTTAATCCTCTAGAGGCAACATCAGCGGGGTTTTCAAGAGTAGAAATGTGTTTCCATATGCAGGAAGGGGTCAATTCTTGAATCTGTGCAACACGATTTGCAACATATAACTTCAAACGATGAGAAGGGGTGTGAATCCATGAAAGAGCCACAGTGGAGTCACTCCAAGCGGTAACAGAATCTATCTTGTAGCGATCTGAGAGTTGATCAACACAGTAGTGTAACAGTTTGGCTAAAATATGTGCTCCGCACAGTTCAAGGCGAGGAATCGTGATACGTTTCAGGGGTGCCACACGTGACTTGGCTATTAATAAGTTGACATATATACTGCCTTGCGGGTTCTCAGTTCGTAGATAAACACATCCAGCAAAACCGAGTTCACTTGCATCTGAAAATCCATGCAACTGAATATTAACCGCATCACTCAGAGATATGTACCTGCCAATCTCCAAATTTTCAATCTCAGGAAGTTCGTTGACAAAAGTTGACCATCTGTCGATAATATCACTAGGAAGAGTATTATCCCAATCTAGGCCTAGTGACCATATATGCTGCATGAGAGCCTTAGCCCAAAAAATAACAGGGGTAAGCATGCCTGTTACATCTTGTTGTTGTCTTGTTGTTGGAGCATCTTGTCCATCTTAGCGATGGAAGACAAAATTGCTCTTTTGGTAAAAATCAATGGAGCTTCAGAAATTGCATATGAGAATGTGTCTGAGTGTGGATTCCACTTCAGTCCAAGAATACTAACACAAGGTGAGTCAGTTGATAAGCAGTGTTGAGGGGGTAAATTTTCCAATATTTGGCTATTGTTAGACGCCCATTTGCGAAGTTCAAAGCCTCCTTTTCGTAAAAGGTTTATTACATCTTGCTGTAATTTTGCAGCTTCTTCAACAGTATCGCTGCCTAGTAGCGCATCGTCTACGTAAATTTGTCGTTTAAGTGCATGAGCAGCAAGTTCATGATTCTTTCCTTCATCATGAATTAATTGTTGTATTACTCGAAAAGCCAAAAATGGCGAAGAAGTCATACCATAAGTAACGGTTGTCAACTGAAAAACTCGAAGCGGCTGTGACATTTCTTCTCTCCAATAGATGAGTTGAAAACGTTGGTCTTGTTCATGAATAGAGATCATACGGAACATCTGTTTGATATCACAAGCAAAGGCGATCCTATTTTGACGAAAACGTAGAATTATGTCTGTTATTTAATTATGTAACTTGGGTCCTTGATGCTGTAGACTGTTAAGTGTTACACCAGTTGAAGTTTGAGAGGACGCATTAAATACAACACGTATCTTTCCATCCTTAAAGACACCGTGGTGTGGTAAGAAGCAATGATATTGGTTATTTAGATCAAATAAGTTTGAGGGTTTCATTTGACCAGAGGATTCGTAGTCATTCATAAATTCAATGTACTTTTCTTTGAAATCAGGTTGCGATTGAAACTTACGTTCAAGCGATTTGAAAGTTTGTAAAGCAACTGTAGAAGAATTTCCTAGTTTTACTGGATTTTCTTTGAACGGTAAACAACAAACATATCTTCCCGTCTCGTCACGAGAGTGAGTTTTCAAAAAATGATCTTCACATTCCATTTCCTCTGGGGATAGCTTAGAACAAGCAGGTGGTTCTTCCAATGCCCAAAATCGCTGAAGTGTTTCATGAAGTGTAAGATCATTGATGGAAAGTATAGTCGTCAATCCACTGAAGGTTTGGCCGTCTTGTGAAGTAGGCACGTTCCCAAGGACAACATATCCAAAAATAGTGTTTATAGTGTATGGCATACGATCACCAAGACTGGTGGCAGATCCAATAATAGTTTGAGCAAACAGATCCGCACCGATGAGCAAATGTCCAGGAGTGTCGAAGTTGGGATCGGCAAGTGCGTATTCTTTGATTTGAGCCTTTATTTCAGAAGATATCTTGACACTAGGCATATCATTGGTAATTCTATCAAGTATGAGGACAGGATGTGCCGTAGCAAGTGTTTTCCCGTTAAGCGAAGAAATATTTACAAAGGAAAGTCCCTTAGGCTTTATTCGAGCTGAGGCAATGCCCTTTATCTCGTGAACGCCAACAGACGAACGCTGAATGTGAATCATACTGGCACAGTGTTCAGATATTATACTCGTTTGTGATGCACTATCAAGCACAGCTCGGACAATAATATTATGACCATTCGAGGTAGAAATTTTTACCAATGCAGTGGCAAGAAGTACAGTACAGTTGTGGCTGGCAGCACCAGTGTCTACATGAGCAGAGAGTGTATTTGATTCAAATCCTTGCGGTACAGGAGCCTTCAATTGTGTTGTGGAATTGGCCTGAGTCTTATTCGAGGGCTTAACAGATTTTTTCATTATAGGCTGGTCCGTTTTGTAAAAATGCAGTAGCGTATGGTGTCGCTTAAAACAAACTCGACACGAACTGGATGACTTACATGAGCCTAAGAAATGTCGTCCTAAACAATTAACACATAGGCTATTGTTCTTAATGAAGTTGAACCTATCGTGTGGTGATAAGGCACCAAAAACATCACAGCGAAAAATGTTATGCGATGCTCCATTGCAGTAAGCACAAGTATGAGCTTGTTCATTGTCATTAGAAGAAAGCATTACAACTTTGCTTGGCTTGGGACTAGCGGTTTGCCTACCTAGATAAGGCATGTTCTTACTACTTCCATAGTTTTTTAACTGAAGGGAAGAATTAGCATGTGAGGTCGAGCCTAAGTTAGCCGCCTCTCTGTAAGAACACTCATTTTCCAGAAAGTTTATTATTTCTGTGACAGAAGGAACCTGTTTTGAGTCATCTCGTTTTTGTTCAAAATCTGAACGCATAGCGGAATCAAGCTTTCTCAAAATATGTGTACTTAAGATCAGGTTGTCATCAGTTATGTTATGGCCAAGTGCTTTAAGAGCTTGCTGATTTCCATTAAAAATTGAAATAAAATTCCTAAGTTGTGTAACATTAGGCTTAGTAAGCTGCGGTAGGTCCAAGATGTTAGTAGAATGTAATGAAATCAAGAGCCTTGTATTGTGGTACCTCTTAAGCAGGGTTTGCCAAGCAATTACATAATTAGCACTATTTAGTGGTATAGACTTAACTAAGTTCAAAGGTTCATCTGAAAGACAGCTTATGAGATATGAGAATTTCTCAACATTAGAAATTGTTTTATTATTATGTACAGTACTTTCAAACAGGCCATGAAATGAGACCCATTGCTCAGGATTGCCAGAGAATGTTGGCAGTTTGATTTGCGGCAATTTCACAGTCAGATTAACTGTAGGAGTAGTAGGGCCTACCTCGGAAGTAGAGTCATTTAGGCGTGACTCTTCAAGTTTAACTGGTGGAAGTAACAAACTACAGTTTGACTGAATCTCAACAAAATAATCAGAAATTTTTTCTTGCAGTGAAGTAATTTTATCATCTTGAATATCTTCAGGAGTGGGAGTAGGATCATCAATGATCAAAGATGGATCATTGATGCATCAAAGATGGATCATTGATGCATCATAGATGAATCATAGATGCATCATAGATGCATCAAAGGATGGATCTTTGATGCATCATAGATGCATCAAAGATGGATCATTGATGCATCATAGATGCATCAAAGATGGATCATTCATTGATGCATCTATGATGCATCTATGATTCATCTATGATGCATCAATGATCCATCTTTGATGCATCTATGATGCATCAAAGATCCATCCTTTGATGCATCTATGATGCATCTATGATTCATCTATGATGCATCAATGATCCATCTTTGATGCATCTATGATGCATCTATGATTCATTTATGATGCATCAATGATCCATCTTTGATGCATCTATGATGCATCAATGATCCATCCTTTGATGCATCTATGATGCATCTATGATTCATCTATGATGCATCAATGATCCATGTTTGATGCATCTATGATGCATCAATGATCCATCTTTGATGCATCTATGATGCATCTATGATTCATCTATGATCCATCTTTGATGCATCTATGATGCATCAATGATCCATCCTTTGATGCATCTATGATGCATCTATGATGCATCTATGATTCATCTATGATGCATCAATGATCCATCTTTGATGCATCAATGATCCATCTTTGATGCATCTATGATGCATCTATGATTCATCTATGATGCATTAATGATCCATCTTTGATGCATTAATGATCCATCTTTGATGCATCTATGATGCATCAATGATCCATCTTTGATGCATCTATGATGCATCTATGATTCATCTATGATGCATCTATGATTCATCTATGATGCATCAATGATCCATCTTTGATGCATCTATGATGCATCAATGATCCATCTTTGATGCATCTATGATGCATCAATGATCCATCTTTGATGCATCTATGATGCATCAATGATCCATCTTTGATGCATCTATGATGCATCTATGATTTATCTATGATGCATCAATGATCCATCTTTGATGAATCTATGATGCATCAATGATCCATCCTTTGATGCATCTATGATGCATCTATGATTCATCTATGATGCATCAATGATCCATCTTTGATGCATCTATGATGCATCAATGATCCATCTTTGATGCATCTATGATGCATCAATGATCCATCTTTGATGCATCTATGATGCATCTATGATTCATCTATGATGCATCAATGATCCATCTTTGATGCATCTATGATGCATCAATGATCCATCTTTGATGCATCTATGATGCATCAATGATCCATCTTTGATGCATCTATGATGCATCTATGATTCATCTATGATGCATCAATGATCCATCTTTGATGCATCTATGATGCATCAATGATCCATCCTTTGATGCATCTATGATGCATCTATGATTCATCTATGATGCATCAATGATCCATCTTTGATGCATCTATGATGCATCAATGATCCATCTTTGATGCATCTATGATGCATCTATGATTCATCAATGATCCATCTTTGATGCATCTATGATGCATCAATGATCCATCCTTTGATGCATCTATGATGCACCTATGATTCATCTATGATGCATCAATGATCCATCTTTGATGCATCTATGATGCATCAATGATGCATCTATGATTCATCTATGATGCATCAATGATCCATCTTTGATGCATCTATGATGCATCAATGATCCATCTTTGATGCATCAATGATCCATCTTTGATACATCTATGATGCATCTATGATTCATCTATGATGCACCAATGATCCATCTTTGATGCATCTATGATGCATCTATGATTCATCTATGATGCATCAATGATCCATCTTTGATGCATCTATGATGCATCAATGATCCATCTTTGATGCATCTATGATTCATCTATGATGCATCAATGATCCATCTTTGATGCATCTATGATGCATCAATGATCCATCTTTTGATGCATCTATGATGCATCTATGATTCATCTATGATGCATCAATGATCCATCTTTGATGCATCTATGATGCATCAATGATCCATCTTTGATGCATCTATGATGCATCTATGATTCATCTATGATGCATCAATGATCCATCTTTGATGCATCTATGATGCATCAATGATCCATCTTTGATTCATCTATGTTCCATCTATGATGCATCTTTGATGCATCTATGTTCCATCTATGATGCATCTATGCGCCATCTATGATGCATCTTTGATCCATATATGATGCATCTATGTTCCATTTTGATGCATCTATGCACTATCTATGATGCGATTCGTCTATGATGCATCAATGATCCATCTTTGATTCATCTATGATGCATCAATGATCCATCTTTGATGCATCTATGATTCATCTATGATGCATCAATGATCCATCTTTGATGCATCTATGATGCATCTATGATTCATCTATGATGCATCAATGATCCATCTTTGATGCATCTATGATGCATCAATGATCCATCAATATGTGATCAAATCGCAATCAAATACCATCGAAGTCTTCGCCGCAGTCCTTGGAGACCGGGGAATTGTCAATTCTTTTTCATCTTTCTTCTTGCTAGCTTCTTGATTGTGTGTAGTGTTGTAGTGTGGGTGAATGTGTGATTTGTATTATGAGTGTTATTTTGTAGGAAATTTATGTTCTTCTAGATATTCTGTAATTGTGTAATAAGGTCGATTTAAGAGGTATTGTTTCAGCTGTTTTTTGAAGTTAGAGAGCAAGTTTATGTCTTTTAGTTTGTTGGGTAAGATGTTGTATTGTTTTATTCCCATGTAATTTGGTGTTTTGCTGGTTTTCGTTAGTCTGTGTTGGTTTAGATTGAAGTTTGATTTTACTCTGAGGTTGTGTTCGTGACAGTTTATTCTGAGTTGAGGTGGGTTTGATTTGATAAAGAGGATGGTTTCGTAAAGATATAAGGATGTTAAGGTGAGGATCTGGTTTTTGACAAAGAGAGGTTTACAGTGTTCTTCCCGATCAACTTGTTCCAGGATTCTGATGGCTTTTTTCTGTTGTACTAGTATTTTTTTCAGGTCGGTTTCATTGGCAGAGCCCCATGCAATTATGCCATATCTAATGTGTGAGTAGAAGAGAGCGTGGTATGCCGTTTTGCAGATCTCTTTGTTTGTGATTTTCCTGATTCTCCTTTGTAACAGTTTGACTAATTTGACCAACTGCCAGCAAGTTTGCTCCAGACTAGCTCAATGGGCGGGGTGCGATGTGTCTTAGGCCAGTGAGGTGTTACACTACGATGGATAGTATTTAATTGAAAGGGCGACACCTTGTGATATGGGCAAGTTGACTGTCGATTGTCACAAGGAACCAATCTCCCAGTAGTGTTGCCTATAGTTGTGGTAAGCAGGGTAAACCTAACACCTGTGATGTCAATTGACCATACTCTACATTGACTTGAGTTGCCCTAACCATTTACCTAATCGATAAATACCTAAATTTTATTTGTCACCAACTTACCCAAAATACTTAAGAACTATAGTAGCTATAGAGATTTGCTATACTAATTAGACCCAAATAGAAACTAACTGGACTATCAAATAAAAATCCAAATGTGTCTGATAAGCTCTATTTATCTCAAGATACGAATGCCCTGATAACAAATCAAGTTGAAGTTTATACAGTTAAATGAGCAAATGTAATTTAAATCAACATCAGTTTCAAAAGCAATATGAGAACAGTACTTAATAATTAAATTTTCTAATCAATAATCCGTAATCAATAGTCAAGAATCAATAATCAATATTCAGAGATAATCCGAATTATTAATCTGAAATCAATAATCAATAATCGGCACTCAATAATCAATAATAATCAATTTACCATAATCATAAAAATTCTATATTCAAAATCAATATTCAGCAATAATTAATAAGTAACCCTTAATCAATAATCAATAATAATCCCTCAAACAGGATCCATCTTAAATCTACAAAATGGTACATAATGACGGTGGCCACCGGAACACCTATAACAGACAACATACAAAGCACAAAATATTACAATATACAACGATACAAATAGATCCGTAGGTCCTGGCTGTCCCACGACGATTCACTAGCCACTGTCCAAGTGTCCGTTGCACAGGAGATAAATAATCGTAAAGTCACTCACCAAATGTAGACTTCTCATTCAGTCCACATGGCTTACATCTCAACCCGCTTAATCTGAATAAACCAATGTAATAAACAACCCCTACAGTGAACGTGACCACCCCATAGAGGCTGCATTAAATGGGATTGTATTATGATGATTTTATTTCAGTTTTAAAGGAAGTATTGCAAAGAAATATTTAATTTGGTTTTTTTATTAATAGTTTTTCAAGGTTAATTGTTGCTGTAAGTGAGACACTTTGTATGTTAGGTTTCTACAAATAAGATGTTTTCCGTGCGATTTGTAAAATAAGTTATGCAGGCGTTTTGCTAAGACAGTAGTTTATTACTATTTAACGCTATTTTAATTGGAAATAACACCTATTTAAACTTCTTAAATGTCTTGGATGAGTAATCTGGAACCAAGAACTTTTCATTTCGTTGTAATATGTATTTAATGTGAAATTATACTACACACTCTTTGTACATTTTTCAAGCAATTTAGCACGCTTTTTTAATCACAAAAAATCATTCATAAATATAATTTTTCGTTTTTAAACACTTACTTGTCCATGCACGTTACTTATTAATTTACAATTTATTTTTTACCTATTCACTTAAAAAATACGTTTCAATAGAAAGTGTTTACTTTATCACACTTTCTAGTATTTATTTCTAGTACTTATGTAGTATTATCAACATAAACAAATGTCCTCCTTTGAAAAACAAAGTTATAATTTTTTCTTTGTTTTGGACATAAATGTGTGACCTTACTTCACATCAAATTGTCCTGATATCATAAATGTATTGGAGCAAATGTCTATGTCGATAAATTCTAGTAAGTTTTTTATTTCACATAAACAGCAACGTAAATATAATTTTATTGCTGTACACCCGGAGTTTTTTTAGCCAAATTTACTTCTACAGCTTAAATATGAGCTTTAGTCACGCCTTAGCAATGTAGGAAGCCAAAAGGCACAATGAGAATATAATTGGACTCAGTAATGATGACATACTTGACATTGGCGCTACTATGCCAAGACCGGGCTTACTGGTAATGTGTATAATAAAGTACTGTTAAAGAGTCATATTCTTTGAGCCAACTATAGTACTCAGACTAAATTGCATATAACAAATTAAAGGTTATAATCTTAATAATACAATACAGTACTTAATGAGGAATAAATCGGACGGAATGAGTTTCATTATATGATTATTGTTCATTAAGGTATATATTCTGTACACATTGTGAGGAAATAGTACAGTTTTACAAATTATTTGCTGATCATTGAAAATTCTCGAATAGTTTTTTCGTCTTTCATGTTGCTAGTTATTGACCTGAGAAGGACAAATGTTTGTCTTTTGTTAAGACAATACAAAACTATGTCTGTCTACATCTCTAATACTGAATAGAACAATGCATCCAAATGATGACCTCCTCTGGAGTTGGCATTGGGGAAATATGACCGAATAAATAAACGAAGCAAACATTAACAGACGCATGGACAGTTAACAGCATGGGCCGTTAATTTTACAGATAATCAAAATTTTCGTCAATTTATATTATTCCAACAGCCTTTCATGGTCTAGTTATTTTAAATGTTGAAGCCCCTTCCCTAGTTAGTGTTCAAAGGTTTGCCTTGCACAATATTTCAAAACTCTATAAGTCATTGATCTTGTTTGTAGAAAATAAAGAGTTTTTAGTGTTTTTTGTCCCTATGCATAAATCTTTTTGTAACAAACTTGAAATCCTTTATAGTTCGAACCTCCAAAGCTAAAAGATACTGGTGGAAATTCTGATGGGTGGAACAAGCCTGATATGTACAGTGAAGCTTATCATCTATTCGCCCAAATAACATTGACTCCACAAATATTGTTCCAATTAAAAACTTATTTATAAATTCAATATTATAATTGCAACGTCACGGCTGGTTATCAAGAATGTGGTTTTTGTGTGTAGTTTACAGTAGTACTGCATATTTTCTATTATTTATACAGAAAATCAATAGTGTTTGGGTTAGCATGCCTCTTACAAATGACACCGTAGTAAAATGAAACTATTATTTTTAAAATGATCCTTCGAACCCGTAATATATTAATTTAAAAAAGTATGATTCTATATTAAAAATTAACGGTATTCGTTTTTTTGTAGTTTTTTTGTTGTTTTAAAATTCAGGTATGAATTTTATGGGAAACTTGATTAAGGAGCAAAGTCAGGATGCTTCATGAGCCTTATCATTATACATTATTGGATTATATTTGTACCTGTTACGATTTTTGTAAACATTATAATAACTTTACATTTTATCTTCTTGTTTACATATTGTGTTAAACCCAACATCTCTTCTGTAAGTTCTGTCCCAACATTCTCTATGTAAAAGAAAACCAGTATTACAAGTAGCCACTTTACCTATAGGTCATAGTCCTAGATCATAATCAATCAAACATGAGAGAAAAATTATATTCGCTAAAAATTCAACTTCCTTCGATTTTAACCGTACAATTTTATAGATTAGATGGAAATCTAATACGAATAATTATTAAAATAACTTAAGAGTACAGGGTGTCCACAATATCTTATAAACGATTATATAGTTTTCGATGATGGAAACATGCTTAAATTACAATTTATTTCATAAATAATATTTATGAATAATATTTTCTCGTAATATTTCAAAAATAATATTATTCTTGCCTACAATTTATTGGTAAATCGATCTATAAAATTTAACCTTATAGAAAATATTTTTTAATAAAAGTTTATTCATAATACAAAGTTCATGTAAAGTGTCCTGTCTACGTCATAATGTGAAAACTAAATAGTTTCCGGTGAATGGAGAAATGAACTACCCCAAGTATAAACAAAAAAAGGACGCGTTGCAGCACTTAACCCTTATTTTGGCAATAAATAACTAGGGATGGGTAAATTCTAAAGAAATCTGAAAACGATAATCATCACTCTTTAACCATCAATTTACCACGGCTTAGGAAGCGTATACTTTTAGTAAAAGGGGTTAGCTTGATCTAGCTAAATAAATAAGATTTAGTTACGAACTAGGCAATTTATATTGCAATGATGACCTAAACGGTGTATTTCTATTTCATAAGTGTTTTTATAAATGTAAACAAATAAATTATAATGCTGGATATTACACGGAACAGGATCAAACTCGGCATTCCTAGAAAACTTTATCGTTTTATATTCTAAATAAAAAGTGGAAGTAGTTTTTCTTTTGCGTATCTTTGAAAGCATTAGGCTAATTACAACTTTCATATTCTTCAGAATCAAAGATTGGTCTATATACTAATACGTTGTTTTCAATTATTAAAAAAGATTTAAGAATTTCCGGTTTAAATTCAATGGTGGAAATGCATAAGTTCCATAGCTTAATGAAAAAAACCATACATCAATGTTTACAATTACTTATTGGAATTAACAGTAAAATAAAATAAATATAATTTTTATTATGACAATAATTTTTGTGATAATGTTTACCTCACTGGTAAAGTAAATAAATGATTTTTTTTTATGACATTGAATATGTTTCTTTACGAAAAAACGTGCCTAAATTAACTCACAGTTTACCCTCAGTTGTAAAAAACAGGATTGTCTGGTGTGGGATTATTCTTGGAAAGCAAATACAGGATGACGTTTGACAACTTTACTTTCAGGGTCGTTTATTTTATGTGCAGTTGGTATAAACAGGTGTTTTTTTTTACTCTCAAAAGTATGCACGTTCAATTTGTAAAAAAATACTAGTTAAGTTACAATTACCTCAAGATTTAAGTTTTATTGCAAGAAAAGCAACAAGGATAACGGTTTTGGCATTATTTCGTTGGAATTTAGCAATTATACGAGTAGTTGTTATTAGCTACCATTTACTATCGTGAAGATATTAACTTTAGGGCTGCCTTATTTTATAATAATGATTTTAATGTATTATAATGTCAATCAATAGAATACGTAACTTATTAATGTTACTATTGTGCATGATTACATTATTACATTATTGTCGTAAAACTTACATTTAAACGTTTTCAGGTGATTGCAATTGTTAACCTAAATGATCAGTTAACAGCAGAACCAGGGTGTGTAAGAGATTGTGAGTAATTTTATTGATATATTTAAAATATGTACCACTACTTAACTTTTGTCACCATAACACATAACGTTTCAACTTACGTGTTGTGCGAACTATTCTTGATATCGTCTTTGACTATTAATACAACACTGACTTCTGCCGATTACATGATGGTTTTTACCAAGTAAAACTGATGGAATGACTTATTATGAGCTATAGCAACTGTTGTGACCCAGCAACTATGTCAGTAACAAAAAATAAGGTACAAATTAGATTTGTAGACACTAGCGCAATCTGTGAATGGCTCACACAACTACATTCTTTTTTAGTAAAAAATTGGCGACAGCTGATCCATATGAATGGGATATCTTCTTCTGTATCCAATAGTCAATGATATCGTATAGCATAATCTGCATGATTCGATGACATCATGTGTACATTTTTCTTTGAAGTTAAAATTCTTTAGTTAGACGACAAATAGTTTAATAAATTCTGTTACAGCCGTTTGCGTAAACTGTATCGCTCTTGAAGTGATTTCACCTTATTTAATAAAACATATAATTAGTGCATTTATAACAGTTTTGATGTTATGAACCTTCGTAGCCTTCGTTTGGGGTTGTAAATAACTTTATATTTATGCTAATTTTAACGTGTTTTATTTATTTATTTATTTATTTATTTATTTATTTATTTATTTATTTATTTATTTATTTATTTATTTATTTATTTATTTATTTATTTATTTATTTATTTATTTATTCATATTATACAATATAAAGGCAAAACTTGTAATAAATAATGATATTTACAAGAACGTTGAGTTTATAACTAAGCTAACAATTAGATAGGTCATTTTACTAAATATTTATTACATTTGACTCATTCTAAATTTTCAGCAACCGCCGATGATACCTGGTGCAGCATTATCTTTGGGTGCTTGAAAGTATTTGTGGCCATAGGACTACTATATGGCGTGTATACGGTAAGAAATGTCTTAGTTACTCATTTGTCATTTGTTACTCAATACCTGTTTTCGTTAGTTCTGCTGCTCACCTGCAGTACCACCTAATGTGGACTCTCGAAAAATACACTGCTTGCGTTTTTACATATCACAGTAAACAAAATTTTGGAATAAATTTCTGTAGACATTTAGTGCGATCGCCAGCGGGAAATTCGCCTTGCAGTAGTTGATACGACTCCTGTGGAGGGCGTATCGGTTCGGTAGTGGATGTACAGGTGACGAGCCGTAAGCACTTTTCGTGTGCCTGCAAGTCTACGTTGTACCTGCATTGAAAGATGACATTTCATTAACAGTGTGAGAACATTAAGTTCTGTGCTTCACCTAAAAGAAAAACCACCTAGTGAAACTATTGAATTGTTAATTCATGCTTTATTGTTGAAGAGGCGATGAAGAAAAGTCGAGTTTATGAGTGGCACAAACGGTTTCGTGAAGGCCGTGAAAGCATTGACGATGTCCCTAGTCGTGGACGTCCTTCAACATCAGTCAATGACGTAAACATTATTGGACGTAAACATTATTGGACGTAAACATTATTGGACGTAAACATTATTGGACGTAAACATTATTGGACGTAAACATTATTGGACGTAAACATTATTGGACGTAAACATTATTGAGCGAGTACGTCGAGAAATGGGCGATGCATATCCATAGTTGTTTGATTAATTGTACAAAATTGTAGGTAGTGACGAAACAGGGTGTTATATCTACGACTCTCCAAGTTTGGTTAGGAAAAATTCATCTTTATTGGACTTAAAATTTAAAATGGTGGCCATTTAAATTTTTTAAACTTTAATTACTGAAAAATGGCTGGTGTTATAAAAAGGTTTCAATGATACTTTTATTTAGAATATTTAATTCCCTATCAAACGATACCAATTTTAAGAAGATCGAAGAAGAAATAGCTAAAATATTACGATTTTTAGTTGTAAAATGGGGTAGAAAAAGGCTAAGCTAGTCAGTTTTGCCCCATTTTACAACTAAAAATTCTAATATTTCAGCTATTTCTTATTCGATCTTCTTGAACTTGAGATCGTTTGATTGTGAATTAAAAATGCTAAATAAAAGTATTCTTAATGAAATGTATAATTTAATTTACAAGTTCAACAAGGCCAATAAATAATTTTTTTTTTATTTATGTAAATTTAATTATACATTTCATTATTAATTGCCAATATCTCCAATATAATTTATAAAAGTATTCTTGAAATTTTTTCATAAACTTAGCCATTTTTTGTAATTTAAGTTTAAAAAATTAAAATGGCCATTTTTAAATTTTAAGTCGAATCAAGATAAATTCTATTCCTAACAAGGGTCTCTTCTACCTTAACATAAATACCAAGTTTCATAAAGATCGGTTGAAAAAATTCCAAAATAAAAATGTTTATGTAAAAAATATAAAATGGCAGAAATCTGGTTAACAAAGCGATTTTGGAAAAAATTGTTGTTCTTGATTTTCTCTTTATTTTGACCCAAGGAATCACTACGTAAAATATGTCCCCACCTTTTTTGAACACCCTGTATTTATTGTTACATTCATTGCATCATATAAATGTTCTTATATTTATTTTTGACCCCGTTAGACGTATGAAATTATTTAACAAGAAAACTTACAGTATAAATATGAAGTTACACGAATTTATGAAGTACAAACCAAATTTTTTACCTGGGTTAAAGTGTTTGCATAAATATTATTTTAATACATCTGAAATATTTCCAGTACGACAGAACAACCGTACACTTTTACGTCTTTCTACATGCAACATTGATTGCCAGTAAAATTATCATGTTGATTGTTCTGCTCTTCTACGCATCCTTCAGCTTTCGTATTATCTTGTGTAGTGAAATATGTGAGTATCAATAAAAAAATATCCCTTTCATTCAGTATCGATAGATAGTATCATAGGCATACATATCGATCATATATTTTTCATCTTAAAAGCTACTCAACATTTAGGAAAATGTAAAGGGAAAATGTTATAAGGTTTTGAAATTGTATCAGGTGTTTGATTTAGGATGTTGCGTGAAAGATTTAGAAAAAAATGTTAACGTTTATGAATATAAAAAATCATGCTTTGTTCAAAGATAAAGATTTTCGGGACACAGATTCATGAACAATCGTAATTAATTCTCCAATAATCTCTGCCTTCAATATTGTTTTTAAAATACCCTTATTTTGAAATATTAAGCCTTTTGATTAAGGATTTGCCCTTCAAATTTTGTTTGTGGATTTATACAAAAAAATCTTTGGAGTATTTTCGGTCTATAAGGCTAGCCTAACCAGTTTTAAAGATTTTGTTGAATACTTCCCCAAGCTTTAAATAACTAAAATGAGGTTAATAATGTTAACCTAATAATGGTAATCCATATATATATATATTATGGCTGATAATCTAAAGGCTTTAGAAATAACGAAGTGTCTAAATTGCTTATTGCATCTTTTGTTTAGCTAATTGAATTATACTTCAAACCTTTACTTAGCTTACCTTGAATGTGAACAGAATACTCTAGGTTTTGAATTGTGTGTATTGCTAACAATGTTGTTCAAATTTGATTTCAGTTACAAGTATATATGTGGTTGTCGTGGTCTACAGCTTCTACAAGGAAATGGAAGAACACGAAGCTGAACCGTGACCTTATCTGTAGGCCTATACTATGGATGGTTTTGAGATATTTGGTTGCATATTGATCATCCTCTACAATTATGACCTACAATATAAAATCCACAACTTATTGAGACCTAATAAATCAAATGTTTTCCTTTCTACACTGAATCAGAGTATTAATAAAGTTTTTGTTAAGTGGTAATATTCCACCTTTAAGTGTTTAAAATGTCTCATCTTCCAGGAATTACGTTTTTTTGTACATTTATAGATGTATGTAAAATGAAAACCACATTAAAGCCTCAGCAATTGTTATCGGTTAAAGGTTTTATTGTTAACTAAAATAACCCAGTTCAAACATACAAATTTCATACATTTGGGTGATAAGAATAGACCCTCGGTGTCTAATACACACTTTTAGGAAACATTTCTAATATATATATGTTTATAATTTTTTTTTGTATGAATTATTTTCAGAAATAATAATAATAATAAAGATAAAACTTATAACTGTAGTAATCAACTTATAGTTATATGCACAATCGATTCGTTTAGTCTTTTATCACAGCAGCTTGTTTTGTATAAAGTAAAGTGTGTGTTTTTTTTTATTTATGATCAAATTAAGCCTTGTACGCCAGAAATTACGCCTTGCAATTTCCTTGACGGAAATTCGCCTTGCAGTAGTTGGTACGACTCCTGTGGAGGGCATATCGGTTCAGTAGTGGATGTACAGGTGATTTGTATGTAATTTAAAAATGTAAATTGAGGAAATATAATTCATGAAGGTATATATTAATTAATTAGATAATTATTTTTAATAAAGGAAAATTTAGTATGTTTAATGAGAAAGTTCTTGGATATTATTAGTTGATATAGAAATATAAACAATATTCTTCGTATCGTAGTCGTAGTGATTTATATATTTAGTTTAATTTTATTTTATGTTTCATGTTACAGTGTTTTTATGAAAATCTATATACATTTTCAAATGCATAACTTAGAACGAGAACCAAATTTTCAAGAATTGTTTTGCCTTGGTGGGGGAGTGACATGGAGCG
>NW_026543067.1:0-61240 GCF_028750875.1 Macrosteles quadrilineatus | reverse complement strand
TTATAATATTTTTATAATAATAATTATATATGAATGAACACTTTTGAATAATGTTTTTGTTATTAATAATACATATATACTAATATTATAGGAAGGATAATATACAAATAAATATATATAAATGTTTTTGATCATAATATAAATACATATTTTATAATATTTTTATAATAATAATTATATATGAATGAACACTTTTTAATAATGTTTTTGTTATTAATAATACATATATAATAATATTATAGGAAGGATAATATGCAAATAAATATTCACAGGTTTTTTTATCATAATATAAATACATATTTTAAAGTTTTTTATAATAATAATAATATATGAATGAACACTTTTTAGTAATGTTTTTGTAATTAATAATACAAATATAATAATATTATAGAAACGATAATATGCAAATAAATATTGACAGGTTTTTTTGATCATAATATAAATACATAGTTTAAAGTTTTTTTATAATTATAATTATATATGAATGAACACTTTTTAATAATGTTTTTGTTATGAATAATACATATATAATAATATTATAGGAAGGATAATATACAAATAAATATATATAAATGTTTTTGATCATAATATAAATACATATTTTATAATATTTTTATAATAATAATAATATATGAATGAACACTTTTTAATAATGTTTTTGTTATGAATAATACATATATAATAATATTATAGGAAGGATAATATACAAATAAATATATAAAAATGTTTTTGATCATAATATAAATACATATTTTATAATATTTTTATAATTATAATTATATATGAATGAACACTTTTTAATAATGTTTTTAATAATAATAATACATATATATTAATATTATAGTAAGGATAATATGCAATTAAATATTGACAGGTTTTTTTTATCATAATATAAATACATATTTTATAATTTTTATATAAAAATAATTATATATGAATGAACACTTTTTAATGATTTTTTTGTTATTAATAATACATATATAATAATATTATAGGAAGGATAACATACAAATAAATATATATAAATGTTTTGATCATAATATAAATACATATTTTATAATATTTTTATAATAATAATTATATATGAATGAACACTTTTTAATGATGTTTTTGTAATTAATAATACATATATAATAATATTATAGGAAGGGTAATATACAAATAAATATATATAAATGTTTTTGATCATAATATAAATACATATTTTATAATATTTTTATAATTATAATTATATATGAATGAACACTTTTTAATAATGTTTTTGTTATTAATAATACATATATAATAATATTATATGAAGGATAATATACAAATAAATATATATAAATGTTTTTGATCATAATATAAATACATATTTTATAATATTTTTATAATAATAATTATATATGAATGAACACTTTTTAATACTGTTTTTGTTATTAATAATACATATATAATAATATTATAGGAAGGATAATATACAAATAAATATATATAAATGTTTTTGATCATAATATAAATACATATTTTATAATATTTTTTATAATTATAATTATATATGAATGAACACTTTTTAATAATGTTTTTAATAATAATAATACATATATATTAATATTATAGGAAGGATAATATGCAATTAAATATTGACAGGTTTTTTTTATCATAATATAAATACATATTTTAAATCTTTTTATAATAATAATTATATATGAATGAACACTTTTTAGTAATGTTTTTGTAATTAATAATACAAATATAATAATATTAAAGAAACAATAATATGCAAATAAATATTGACAGGTTTTTTTGATCATAATATAAATACATAGTTTAAAGTTTTTTTATAATTATAATTATATATGAATGAACACTTTTTAATAATGTTTTTGTTATGAATAATACATATATAATAATATTATAGGAAGGATAATATACAAATAAATATATATAAATGTTTTTGATCATAATATAAATACATATTTTATAATATTTTTATAATAATAATTATATATGAATGAACACTTTTGAATAATGTTTTTGTTATTAATAATACATATATACTAATATTATAGGAAGGATAATATACAAATAAATATATATAAATGTTTTTGATCATAATATAAATACATATTTTATAATATTTTTATAATAATAATTATATATGAATGAACACTTTTGAATAATGTTTTTGTTATTAATAATACATGTATACTAATATTATAGGAAGGATAATATACAAATAAATATATATAAATATTTTTGATCATAATATAAATACATATTTTATAATATTTTTATAATAATAATTATATATGAATGAACACTTTTGAATAATGTTTTTGTTATTAATAATACATATATAATAATATTATAGGAAGGATAATATACAAATAAATATATATAAATGTTTTTGATCATAATATAAATACATATTTTATAATATTTTTATAATAATAATTATATATGAATGAACACTTTTGAATAATGTTTTTGTTATTAATAATACATATATACTAATATTATAGGAAGGATAATATACAAATAAATATATATAAATGTTTTTGATCATAATATAAATACATATTTTATAATATTTTTATAATAATAATTATATATGAATGAACACTTTTGAATAATGTTTTTGTTATTAATAATACATATATACTAATATTATAGGAAGGATAATATACAAATAAATATATATAAATGTTTTTGATCATAATATAAATACATATTTTATAATATTTTTATAATAATAATTATATATGAATGAACACTTTTGAATAATGTTTTTGTTATTAATAATACATATATACTAATATTATAGGAAGGATAATATACAAATAAATATATATAAATGTTTTTGATCATAATATAAATACATATTTTATAATATTTTTATAATAATAATTATATATGAATGAACACTTTTTAATAATGTTTTTGTTATTAATAATACATATATAATAATATTATAGGAAGGATAATATGCAAATAAATATTCACAGGTTTTTTTATCATAATATAAATACATATTTTAAAGTTTTTTATAATAATAATAATATATGAATGAACACTTTTTAGTAATGTTTTTGTAATTAATAATACAAATATAATAATATTATAGAAACGATAATATGCAAATAAATATTGACAGGTTTTTTTGATCATAATATAAATACATAGTTTAAAGTTTTTTTATAATTATAATTATATATGAATGAACACTTTTTAATAATGTTTTTGTTATGAATAATACATATATAATAATATTATAGGAAGGATAATATACAAATAAATATATATAAATGTTTTTGATCATAATATAAATACATATTTTATAATATTTTTATAATAATAATAATATATGAATGAACACTTTTTAATAATGTTTTTGTTATGAATAATACATATATAATAATATTATAGGAAGGATAATATACAAATAAATATATATAAATGTTTTTGATCATAATATAAATACATATTTTATAATATTTTTATAATAATAATTATATATGAATGAACACTTTTTAATAATGTTTTTGTTATTAATAATACATATATAATAATATTATAGGAAGGATAATATACAAATAAATATAGGTATATAAATGTTTTTGATCATAATATAAATACATATTTTATAATATTTTTATAATAATAATTATATATGAATGAACACTTTTTAATGATGTTTTTGTAATTAATAATACATATATAATAATATTATAGGAAGGATAATATGCAAATAAATATTCACAGTTTTTTTTTATCATAATATAAATACATATTTAAGAGTTTTTTATAATAATAATTATATATGAATGAACACTTTTTAGTAATGTTTTTGTAATTAATAATACAAATATAATAATATTATAGAAACGATAATATGAAAATAAATATTGACAGGTTTTTTTGATCATAATATAAATACATAGTTTAAAGTTTTTTTATAATTATAATTATATATGAATGAACACTTTTTAATAATGTTTTTGTTATGAATAATACATATATAATAATATTATAGGAAGGATAATATACAAATAAATATATAAAAATGTTTTTGATCATAATATAAATACATATTTTATAATATTTTTATAATTATAATTATATATGAATGAACACTTTTTAATAATGTTTTTAATAATAATAATACATATATATTAATATTATAGTAAGGATAATATGCAATTAAATATTGACAGGTTTTTTTATCATAATATAAATACATATTTTATAATTTTTATATAAAAATAATTATATATGAATGAACATTTTTTAATGATGTTTTTGTTATTAATAATACATATATAATAATATTATAGGAAGGATAATATACAAATAAATATATATAAATGTTTTGATCATAATATAAATACATATTTTATAATATTTTTATAATAATAATTATATATGAATGAACACTTTTTAATGATGTTTTTGTAATTAATAATACATATATAATAATATTATAGGAAGGATAATATGCAAATAAATATTCACAGTTTTTTTTTATCATAGTATAAATACATATTTAAAAGTTTTTTATAATAATAATTATATATGAATGAACACTTTTTAGTAATGTTTTTGTAATTAATAATACAAATATAATAATATTATAGAAACGATAATATGAAAATAAATATTGACAGGTTTTTTTGATCATAATATAAATACATAGTTTAAAGTTTTTTTATAATTATAATTATATATGAATGAACACTTTTTAATAATGTTTTTGTTATGAATAATACATATATAATAATATTATAGGAAGGATAATATACAAATAAATATATATAAATGTTTTTGATCATAATATAAATACATATTTTATAATATTTTTATAATAATAATTATATATGAATGAACACTTTTTAATAATGTTTTTGTTATGAATAATACATATATAATAATATTATAGGAAGGATAATATACAAATAAATATATATAAATGTTTTTGATCATAATATAAATACATATTTTATAATATTTTTATAATAATAATTATATATGAATGAACACTTTTGAATAATGTTTTTGTTATTAATAATACATATATACTAATATTATAGGAAGGATAATATACAAATAAATATATATAAATGTTTTTGATCATAATATAAATACATATTTTATAATATTTTTATAATAATAATTATATATGAATGAACACTTTTTAATAATGTTTTTGTTATTAATAATACATATATAATAATATTATAGGAAGGATAATATGCAAATAAATATTCACAGGTTTTTTTATCATAATATAAATACATATTTTAAAGTTTTTTATAATAATAATAATATATGAATGAACACTTTTTAGTAATGTTTTTGTAATTAATAATACAAATATAATAATATTATAGAAACGATAATATGCAAATAAATATTGACAGGTTTTTTTGATCATAATATAAATACATAGTTTAAAGTTTTTTTATAATTATAATTATATATGAATGAACACTTTTTAATAATGTTTTTGTTATGAATAATACATATATAATAATATTATAGGAAGGATAATATACAAATAAATATATATAAATGTTTTTGATCATAATATAAATACATATTTTATAATATTTTTATAATAATAATAATATATGAATGAACACTTTTTAATAATGTTTTTGTTATGAATAATACATATATAATAATATTATAGGAAGGATAATATACAAATAAATATATATAAATGTTTTTGATCATAATATAAATACATATTTTATAATATTTTTATAATAATAATTATATATGAATGAACACTTTTTAATAATGTTTTTGTTATTAATAATACATATATAATAATATTATAGGAAGGATAATATACAAATAAATATAGGTATATAAATGTTTTTGATCATAATATAAATACATATTTTATAATATTTTTATAATAATAATTATATATGAATGAACACTTTTTAATGATGTTTTTGTAATTAATAATACATATATAATAATATTATAGGAAGGATAATATGCAAATAAATATTCACAGTTTTTTTTTATCATAATATAAATACATATTTAAGAGTTTTTTATAATAATAATTATATATGAATGAACACTTTTTAGTAATGTTTTTGTAATTAATAATACAAATATAATAATATTATAGAAACGATAATATGAAAATAAATATTGACAGGTTTTTTTGATCATAATATAAATACATAGTTTAAAGTTTTTTTATAATTATAATTATATATGAATGAACACTTTTTAATAATGTTTTTGTTATGAATAATACATATATAATAATATTATAGGAAGGATAATATACAAATAAATATATAAAAATGTTTTTGATCATAATATAAATACATATTTTATAATATTTTTATAATTATAATTATATATGAATGAACACTTTTTAATAATGTTTTTAATAATAATAATACATATATATTAATATTATAGTAAGGATAATATGCAATTAAATATTGACAGGTTTTTTTATCATAATATAAATACATATTTTATAATTTTTATATAAAAATAATTATATATGAATGAACACTTTTTAATGATGTTTTTGTTATTAATAATACATATATAATAATATTATAGGAAGGATAATATACAAATAAATATATATAAATGTTTTGATCATAATATAAATACATATTTTATAATATTTTTATAATAATAATTATATATGAATGAACACTTTTTAATGATGTTTTTGTAATTAATAATACATATATAATAATATTATAGGAAGGATAATATGCAAATAAATATTCACAGTTTTTTTTTATCATAATATAAATACATATTTAAAAGTTTTTTATAATAATAATTATATATGAATGAACACTTTTTAGTAATGTTTTTGTAATTAATAATACAAATATAATAATATTATAGAAACGATAATATGAAAATAAATATTGACAGGTTTTTTTGATCATAATATAAATACATAGTTTAAAGTTTTTTTATAATTATAATTATATATGAATGAACACTTTTTAATAATGTTTTTGTTATGAATAATACATATATAATAATATTATAGGAAGGATAATATACAAATAAATATATATAAATGTTTTTGATCATAATATAAATACATATTTTATAATATTTTTATAATAATAATTATATATGAATGAACACTTTTTAATAATGTTTTTGTTATGAATAATACATATATAATAATATTATAGGAAGGATAATATACAAATAAATATATATAAATGTTTTTGATCATAATATAAATACATATTTTATAATATTTTTATAATAATAATTATATATGAATGAACACTTTTTAATAATGTTTTTGTTATTAATAATACATATATAATAATATTATAGGAAGGATAATATACAAATAAATATAGGTATATAAATGTTTTTGATCATAATATAAATACATATTTTATAATATTTTTATAATAATAATTATATATGAATGAACACTTTTTAATGATGTTTTTGTAATTAATAATACATATATAATAATATTATAGGAAGGATAATATGCAAATAAATATTCACAGTTTTTTTTTATCATAATATAAATACATATTTAAAAGTTTTTTATAATAATAATTATATATGAATGAACACTTTTTAGTAATGTTTTTGTAATTAATAATACAAATATAATAATATTATAGAAACGATAATATGAAAATAAATATTGACAGGTTTTTTTGATCATAATATAAATACATAGTTTAAAGTTTTTTTATAATTATAATTATATATGAATGAACACTTTTTAATAATGTTTTTGTTATGAATAATACATATATAATAATATTATAGGAAGGATAATATACAAATAAATATATATAAATGTTTTTGATCATAATATAAATACATATTTTATAATATTTTTATAATTATAATTATATATGAATGAACACTTTTTAATAATGTTTTTAATAATAATAATACATATATATTAATATTATAGTAAGGATAATATGCAATTAAATATTGACAGGTTTTTTTTATCATAATATAAATACATATTTTATAATTTTTATATAAAAATAATTATATATGAATGAACACTTTTTAATGATGTTTTTGTTATTAATAATACATATATAATAATATTATAGGAAGGATAATATACAAATAAATATATATAAATGTTTTGATCATAATATAAATACATATTTTATAATATTTTTATAATAATAATTATATATGAATGAACACTTTTTAATGATGTTTTTGTAATTAATAATACATATATAATAATATTATAGGAAGGATAATATGCAAATAAATATTCACAGTTTTTTTTTTATCATAATATAAATACATATTTAAAAGTTTTTTATAATAATAATTATATATGAATGAACACTTTTCAGTAATGTTTTTGTAATTAATAATACAAATATAATAATATTATAGAAACGATAATATGAAAATAAATATTGACAGGTTTTTTTGATCATAATATAAATACATAGTTTAAAGTTTTTTTATAATTATAATTATATATGAATGAACACTTTTTAATAATGTTTTTGTTATGAATAATACATATATAATAATATTATAGGAAGGATAATATACAAATAAATATATAAAAATGTTTTTGATCATAATATAAATACATATTTTATAATATTTTTATAATTATAATTATATATGAATGAACACTTTTTAGTAATGTTTTTGTAATTAATAATACAAATATAATAATATTATAGAAACGATAATATGAAAATAAATATTGACAGGTTTTTTTGATCATAATATAAATACATAGTTTAAAGTTTTTTTATAATTATAATTATATATGAATGAACACTTTTTAATAATGTTTTTGTTATGAATAATACATATATAATAATATTATAGGAAGGATAATATACAAATAAATATATAAAAATGTTTTTGATCATAATATAAATACATATTTTATAATATTTTTATAATTATAATTATATATGAATGAACACATTTTAATAATGTTTTTAATAATAATAATACATATATATTAATATTATAGTAAGGATAATATGCAATTAAATATTGACAGGTTTTTTTTATCATAATATAAATACATATTTTAAAGTTTTTTATAATAATAATTATATATGAATGAACACTTTTTAGTAATGTTTTTGTAATTAATAATACAAATATAATAATATTATAGAAACGATAATATGCAAATAGATATTGACAGGTTTTTTTGAACATAATATAAATACATAGTTTAAAGTTTTTTTATAATAATAATTATATATGAATGAACACTTTTTAGTAATGTTTTTGTAATTAATAATACAAATATAATAATATTATAGAAACTATAATATGCAAATAAATATTGACAGGTTTTTTGATCATAATATAAATACATAGTTTAAAGTTTTTTTATAATTATAATTATATATGAATGAACACTTTTTAATAATGTTTTTGTTATGAATAATACATATATAATAATATTATAGAAAGGATAATATACAAATAAATATATATAAATGTTTTTGATCATAATATAAATACATATTTTATAATATTTTTATAATAATAATAATATATGAATGAACACTTTTTAATAATGTTTTTGTTATTAATAATACATATATAATAATATTATAGGAAGGATAATATACAAATAAATATATATAAATGTTTTTGATCATAATATAAATACATATTTTATAATCTTTTTATAATAATAATTATATATGAATGAACACTTTTTAATAATGTTTTTGTTATTAATAATACATATATAATAATATTATAGGAAGGATAATATACAAATAAATATATATAAATGTTTTTGATCATAATATAAATACATATTTTATAATATTTTTATAATTATAATTATATATGAATGAACACTTTTTAATAATGTTTTTGTTATTAATAATACATATATAATAATATTATATGAAGGATAATATACAAATAAATATATATAAATGTTTTTGATCATAATATAAATACATATTTTATAATATTTTTATAATAATAATTATATATGAATGAACACTTTTTAATACTGTTTTTGTTATTAATAATACATATATAATAATATTATAGGAAGGATAATATACAAATAAATATATATAAATGTTTTTGATCATAATATAAATACATATTTTATAATATTTTTTATAATTATAATTATATATGAATGAACACTTTTTAATAATGTTTTTAATAATAATAATACATATATATTAATATTATAGGAAGGATAATATGCAATTAAATATTGACAGGTTTTTTTTATCATAATATAAATACATATTTTAAATCTTTTTATAATAATTATTATATATGAATGAACACTTTTTAGTAATGTTTTTGTAATTAATAATACAAATATAATAATATTAAAGAAACAATAATATGCAAATAAATATTGACAGGTTTTTTTGATCATAATATAAATACATAGTTTAAAGTTTTTTTATAATTATAATTATATATGAATGAACACTTTTTAATAATGTTTTTGTTATGAATAATACATATATAATAATATTATAGGAAGGATAATATACAAATAAATATATAAAAATGTTTTTGATCATAATATAAATACATATTTTATAATATTTTTATAATTAATTATAATTATATATGAATGAACACTTTTTAATAATGTTTTTAATAATAATAATACATATATATTAATATTATAGTAAGGATAATATGCAATTAAATATTGACAGGTTTTTTTATCATAATATAAATACATATTTTATAATTTTTATATAAAAATAGTTATATATGAATGAACACTTTTTAATGATGTTTTTGTTATTAATACAGTAATACATATATAATAATATTATAGGAAGGATAATATACAAATAAATATATATAAATGTTTTTGATCATAATATAAATACATATTTTATAATATTTTTATAATTATAATTATATATGAATGAACACTTTTTAATAATGTTTTTAATAATAATAATACATATATATTAATATTATAGTAAGGATAATATGCAATTAAATATTGACAGGTTTTTTTTTTATCATAATATAAATACATATTTTATAATTTTTATATAAAAATAATTATATATGAATGAACACTTTTTAATGATGTTTTTGTTATTAATAATACATATATAATAATATTATAGGAAGGATAATATACAAATTAATATATATAAATGTTTTTGATCATAATATAAATACATATTTTATAATATTTTTATAATAATAATTATATATAAATGAACACTTTTGAATAATGTTTTTGTTATTAATAATACATATATAATAATATTATAGGAAGGATAATATACAAATAAATATATATAAATGTTTTTGATCATAATATAAATACATATTTTATAATATTTTTATAATAATAATTATATATGAATGAACACCTTTTAATAATGTTTTTGTTATTAATAATACATATATAATAATATTATAGGAAGGATAATATGCAAATAAATATTCACGGGTTTTTTTATCATAATATAAATACATATTTTAAAGTTTTTTATAATAATAATAATATATGAATGAACACTTTTTAGTAATGTTTTTGTAATTAATAATCCAAATATAATAATATTATAGAAACGATAATATGCAAATAAATATTGACAGGTTTTTTTGATAATAATATAAATACATAGTTTAAAGTTTTTTTATAATTATAATTATATATGAATGAACACTTTTTAATAATGTTTTTGTTATGAATAATACATATATAATAATATTATAGGAAGGATAATATACAAATAAATATATATAAATGTTTTTGATCATAATATAAATACATATTTTATAATAATTTTATAATAATAATAATATATGAATGAACACTTTTTAATAATGTTTTGTTATTAATAATACATATATAATAATATTATAGAAACGATAATATGCAAATAAATATTGACAGGTTTTTTTGATCATAATATAAATACATAGTTTAAAGTTTTTTTATAATAATAATTATATATGAATGAACACTTTTTAGTAATGTTTTTGTAATTAATAATACAAATATAATAATATTATAGAAACGATAATATGCAAATAAATATTGACAGGTTTTTTTTGATCATAATATAAATACATAGTTTAAAGTTTTTTTATAATTATAATTATATATGAATGAACACTTTTTAATAATGTTTTTGTTATGAATAATACATATATAATAATATTATAGGAAGGATAATATACAAATAAATATATATAAATGTTTTTGATCATAATATAAATACATATTTTATAATAATTTTATAATAATAATAATATATGAATGAACACTTTTTAATAATGTTTTTGTTATTAATAATACATATATAATAATATTATAGGAAGGATAATATACAAATAAATATATATAAATGTTTTTGATCATAATATAAATACATATTTTATAATATTTTTATAATAATAATTATATATGAATGAACACCTTTTAATAATGTTTTTGTTATTAATAATACATATATAATAATATTATAGGAAGGATAATATGCAAATAAATATTCACAGGTTTTTTTATCATAATATAAATACATATTTTAAAGTTTTTTTATAATAATAATTATATATGAATGAACACTTTTTAGTAATGTTTTTGTAATTAATAATAATTTAATTGCATATTATCCTTACTATAATATTAATATATATGTATTATTATTATTAAAAACATTATTAAAAAGTGTACATTCATATATAATTATAATTATACAAATATTTTAAAATATGTATTTATATTATGATCAAAAACATTTTTATATATTTATTTGTATATTATCCTTCCTATAATATTATTATATATGTATTATTCATAACAAAAACATTATTAAAAAGTGTTCATTCATATATAATTATTATTATAAAAAAACTTTAAACTATGTATTTATATTATGATCAAAAAAACCTGTCAATATTTATTTGCATATTATCGTTTCTATAATATTATTATATTTGTATTATTAATTACAAAAACATTACTAAAAAGTGTTCATTCATATATTATTATTATTATAAAAAACTTTAAAATATGTATTTATATTATGATAAAAAAACCTGTGAATATTTATTTGCATTTTATCCTTCCTATAATATTATTATATATGTATTATTAATAACAAAAACATTATTAAAAAGTGTTCATTCATATATAATTATTATTATACAAATATTATAAAATATGTATTTATATTATGATCAAAAACATTTTTATATATTTATTTGTATATTATCCTTCCTATAATATTATTATATATGTATTATTAATAACAAAAACATTATTAAAAAGTGTTCATTCATATATTATTATTATTATAAAATTATTATAAAATATGTATTTATATTATGATCAAAAACATTTATATATATTTATTTGTATATTATCCTTCCAAAAAAACCTGTCAATATTTATTTGCATATTATCGTTTCTATAATATTATTATATTTGTATTATTAATTACAAAAACATTACTAAAAAGTGTTCATTCATATATAATTATTATTATAAAAAAACTTTAAACTATGTATTTATATTATGATCAAAAAAACCTGTCAATATTTATTTGCATATTATCGTTTCTATAATATTATTATATATGTATTATTAATAACAAAAACATTATTAAAAAGTGTTCATTCATATATTATTATTATTATAAAATTATTATAAAATATGTATTTATATTATGATCAAAAACATTTATATATATTTATTTGTATATTATCCTTCCTATAATATTATTATATATGTATTATTTATAACAAAAACATTATTAAAAAGTGTTCATTCATATATAATTATAATTATAAAAAAACTTTAAACTATGTATTTATATTATGATCAAAAAAACCTGTCAATATTTATTTGCATATTATCGTTTCTATAATATTATTATATTTGGATTATTAATTACAAAAACATTACTAAAAAGTGTTCATTCATTTATTATTATTATTAAAAAAAACTTTAAAATATGTATTTATATTATGATAAAAAAACCTGTGAATATTTATTTGCATATTATCCTTCCTATAATATTATTATATATGTATTATTAATAACAAAAACATTATTAAAAGGTGTTCATTCATATATAATTATTATTATAAAAATATTATAAAATATGTATTTATATTATGATCAAAAACATTTATATATATTTATTTGTATATTATCCTTCCTATAATATTATTATATATGTATTATTAATAACAAAAACATTATTCAAAAGTGTTCATTCATATATAATTATTATTATAAAAATATTATAAAATATGTATTTATATTATGATCAAAAACATTTATATATATTTATTTGTATATTATCCTTCCTATAATATTATTATATATGTATTATTAATAACAAAAACATCATTAAAAAGTGTTCATTCATATATAATTATTTTTATATAAAAATTATAAAATATGTATTTATATTATGATAAAAAAAACCTGTCAATATTTAATTGCATATTATCCTTACTATAATATTAATATATATGTATTATTATTATTAAAAACATTATTAAAAAGTGTTCATTCATATATAATTATAATTATAAAAATATTATAAAATATGTATTTATATTATGATCAAAAACATTTTTATATATTTATTTTAATATTATCCTTCCTATAATATTATTATATATGTATTATTCATAACAAAAACATTATTAAAAAGTGTTCATTCATATATAATTATAATTATAAAAAAACTTTAAACAAAGTATTTATATTATGATCAAAAAAACCTGTCAATATTTATTTTCATATTATCGTTTCTATAATATTATTATATTTGTATTATTAATTACAAAAACATTACTAAAAAGTGTTCATTCATATATAATTATTATTATAAAAAACTTTTAAATATGTATTTATATTATGATAAAAAAAAACTGTGAATATTTATTTGCATATTATCCTTCCTATAATATTATTATATATGTATTATTAATTACAAAAACATCATTAAAAAGTGTTCATTCATTTATAATTATTATTATAAAAATATTATAAAATATGTATTTATATTATGATCAAAAAACATTTTTATATATTTATTTGTATATTATCCTTCCTATAATATTATTATATATGTATTATTAATAACAAAAACATCATTAAAAAGTGTTCATTTATATATAATTATTTTTATTTAAAAATTATAAAATATGTATTTATATTATGATAAAAAAAACCTGTCAATATTTAATTGCATATTATCCTTACTATAATATTAATATATATGTATTATTATTATTAAAAACATTATTAAAAAGTGTTCATTCATATATAATTATAATTATAAAAATATTATAAAATATGTATTTATATTATGATCAAAAACATTTTTATATATTTATTTGTATATTATCCTTCCTATAATATTATTATATATGTATAATTCATAACAAAAACATTATTAAAAAGTGTTCATTCATATATAATTATAATTATAAAAAAACTTTAAACTATGTATTTATATTATGATCAAAAAAACCTGTCAATATTTATTTGCATATTATTGTTTCTTTAATATTATTATATTTGTATTATTAATTACAAAAACATTACTAAAAAGTGTTCATTCATATATAATTATTATTATAAAAAGATTTAAAATATGTATTTATATTATGATAAAAAAACCTGTCAATATTTAATTGCATATTATCCTTCCTATAATATTAATATATATGTATTATTATTATTAAAAACATTATTAAAAAGTGTTCATTCATATATAATTATAATTATAAAAAATATTATAAAATATGTATTTATATTATGATCAAAAACATTTATATATATTTATTTGTATATTATCCTTCCTATAATATTATTATATATGTATTATTAATAACAAAAACATTATTAAAAAGTGTTCATTCATATATAATTATTATTAAAAAAAAAATATAAAATATGTATTTATATTATGATCAAAAACATTTATATATATTTATTTGTATATTATCCTTCCTATAATATTATTATATATGTATTATTAATAACAAAAACATTATTAAAAAGTGTTCATTCATATATAATTATAATTATAAAAATATTATAAAATATGTATTTATATTATGATCAAAAACATTATTATATATTTATTTGTATATTATCCTTCCTATAATATTATTATATATGTATTATTAATAACAAAAACATTATTAAAAAGTGTTCATTCATATATAATTATTATTATAAAAATATTATAAAATATGTATTTATATTATGATCAAAAACATTTATATATATTTATTTGTATATTATCCTTCCTATAATATTATTATATATGTATTATTAATAACAAAAACATTATTAAAAAGTGTTCATTCATATATTATTATTATTATAAAAATATTATAAAATATGTATTTATATTATGATCAAAAACATTTATATATATTTATTTGTATATTATCCTTTCTATAATATTATTATATATGTATTATTCATAACAAAAACATTATTAAAAAGTGTTCATTCATATATAATTATAATTATAAAAAAACTTTAAACTATGTATTTATATTATGATCAAAAAAACCTGTCAATATTTATTTTCATATTATCGTTTCTATAATATTATTATATTTGTATTATTAATTACAAAAACATTACTAAAAAGTGTTCATTCATATATAATTATTATTATAAAAAACTTTAAAATATGTATTTATATTATGATAAAAAAAACCTGTCAATATTTAATTGCATATTATCCTTACTATAATATTAATATATATGTATTATTATTATTAAAAACATTATTAAAAAGTGTTCATTCATATATAATTATAATTATAAAAATATTATAAAATATGTATTTATATTATGATCAAAAACATTTTTATATATTTATTTGTATATTATCCTTCCTATAATATTATTATATATGTATTATTCATAACAAAAACATTATTAAAAAGTGTTCATTCATATATAATTATAATTATAAAAAAACTTTAAACTATGTATTTATATTATGATCAAAAAAACCTGTCAATATTTATTTTCATATTATCGTTTCTATAATATTATTATATTTGTATTATTAATTACAAAAACATTACTAAAAAGTGTTCATTCATATATAATTATTATTATATAAAACTTTTAAATATGTATTTATATTATGATAAAAAAAACTGTGAATATTTATTTGCATATTATCCTTCCTATAATATTATTATATATGTATTATTAATTACAAAAACATCATTAAAAAGTGTTCATTCATATATAATTATTATTATAAAAATATTATAAAATATGTATTTATATTATGATCAAAACATTTATATATATTTATTTGTATATTATCCTTCCTATAATATTATTATATATGTATTATTAATAACAAAAACATCATTAAAAAGTGTTCATTCATATATAATTATTTTTATATAAAAATTATAAAATATGTATTTATATTATGATAAAAAAAACCTGTCAATATTTAATTGCATATTATCCTTACTATAATATTAATATATATGTATTATTATTATTAAAAACATTATTCAAAAGTGTTCATTCATATATAATTATTATTATAAAAATATTATAAAATATGTATTTATATTATGATCAAAAACATTTTTATATATTTATTTGTATATTATCCTTCCTATAATATTATTATATATGTATTATTCATAACAAAAACATTATTAAAAAGTGTTCATTCATATATAATTATAATTATAAAAAAACTTTAAACTATGTATTTATATTATGATCAAAAAAACCTGTCAATATTTATTTTCATATTATCGTTTCTATAATATTATTATATTTGTATTATTAATTACAAAAACATTACTAAAAAGTGTTCATTCATATATAATTATTATTATAAAAAACTTTTAAATATGTATTTATATTATGATAAAAAAAACTGTGAATATTTATTTGCATATTATCCTTCTTATAATATTATTATATATGTATTATTAATTACAAAAACATCATTAAAAAGTGTTCATTCATATATAATTATTATTATAAAAATATTATAAAATATGTATTTATATTATGATCAAAAACATTTATATACCTATATTTATTTGTATATTATCCTTCCTATAATATTATTATATATGTATTATTAATAACAAAAACATTATTAAAAAGTGTTCATTCATATATAATTATTATTATAAAAATATTATAAAATATGTATTTATATTATGATCAAAAACATTTATATATATTTATTTGTATATTATCCTTCCTATAATATTATTATATATGTATTATTCATAACAAAAACATTACTAAAAAGTGTTCATTCATATATTATTATTATTATAAAAATATTATAAAATATGTATTTATATTATGATCAAAAACATTTATATATATTTATTTGTATATTATCCTTCCTATAATATTATTATATATGTATTATTCATAACAAAAACATTATTAAAAAGTGTTCATTCATATATAATTATAATTATAAAAAAACTTTAAACTATGTATTTATATTATGATCAAAAAAACCTGTCAATATTTATTTGCATATTATCGTTTCTATAATATTATTATATTTGTATTATTAATTACAAAAACATTACTAAAAAGTGTTCATTCTTAAATTATTATTTTTATAAAAAACTTTAAAATATGTATTTATATTATGATAAAAAAACCTGTGAATATTTATTTGCATATTATCCTTCCTATAATATTATTATATATGTATTTTTAATAACAAAAACATTATTAAAAAGTGTTCATTCATATATAATTATTATTATAAAAATATTATAAAATATGTATTTTTATTATGATCAAAAACATTTATATATATTTATTTGTATATTATCCTTCCTATAATATTAGTATATATGTATTATTAATAACAAAAACATTATTCAAAAGTGTTCATTCATATATAATTATTATTATAAAAATATTATAAAATATGTATTTATATTATGATCAAAAACATTTATATATATTTATTTGTATATTATCCTTCCTATAATATTATTATATATGTATTATTCATAACAAAAACATTATTAAAAAGTGTTCATTCATATATAATTATAATTATAAAAAAACTTTAAACTATGTATTTATATTATGATCAAAAAAACCTGTCAATATTTATTTGCATATTATCGTTTCTATAATATTATTATATTTGTATTATTAATTACAAAAACATTACTAAAAAGTGTTCATTCATATATAATTATTATTATAAAAAAACTTTAAACTATGTATTTATATTATGATCAAAAAAACCTGTCAATATTTATTTGCATATTATCGTTTCTATAATATTATTATATTTGTATTATTAATTACAAAAACATTACTAAAAAGTGTTCATTCATATATAATTATTATTATAAAAAACTTTAAAATATGTATTTATATTATGATAAAAAAACCTGTGAATATTTATTTGCATATTATCCTTCCTATAATATTATTATATATGTATTATTAATAACAAAAACATTATTAAAAAGTGTTCATTCATATATAATTATTATTATAAAAATATTATAAAATATGTATTTATATTATGATCAAAAACATTTATATATATTTATTTGTATATTATCCTTCCTATAATATTATTATATATGTATTATTAATAACAAAAACATTATTCAAAAGTGTTCATTTATATATAATTATTATTATAAAAATATTATAAAATATGTATTTATATTATGATCAAAAACATTTATATATATTTATTTGTATATTATCCTTCCTATAATATTATTATATATGTATTATTAATAACAAAAACATCATTAAAAAGTGTTCATTCATATATAATTATTTTTATATAAAAATTATAAAATATGTATTTATATTATGAAAAAAAAACCTGTCAATATTTAATTGCATATTATCCTTACTATAATATTAATATATATGTATTATTATTATTAAAAACATTATTAAAAAGTGTTCATTCATATATAATTATAATTATAAAAATATTATAAAATATGTATTTATATTATGATCAAAAACATTTTTATATATTTATTTGTATATTATCCTGCCTATAATATTATTATATATGTATTATTCATAACAAAAACATTATTAAAAAGTGTTCATTCATATATAATTATAATTATAAAAAAACTTTAAACTATGTATTTATATTATGATCAAAAAAACTTGTCAATATTTATTTGCATATTATTGTTTCTATAATATTATTATATTTGTATTATTATTTACAAAAACATTACTAAAAAGTGTTCATTCATATATAATTATTATTATAAAAAACTTTAAAATATGTATTTATATTATGATAAAAAAAACCTGTCAATATTTAATTGCGTATTATCCTTCCTATAATATTAATATATATGTATTATTATTATTAAAAACATTATTAAAAAGTGTTCATTCATATATAATTATAATTATAAAAATATTATAAAATATGTATTTATATTATGATCAAAAACATTTATATATATTTATTTGTCTATTATCCTTCCTATAATATTATTATATATGTATTATTAATAACAAAAACATTATTCAAAAGTGTTCATTCATATATATATTCATATATTGACAGGTTTTTTTGATCATAATATAAATACATAGTTTAAAGTTTTTTTATAATTATAATTATATATGAATGAACACTTTTTAATAATGTTTTTGTTATGAATAATACATATATAATAATATTATAGGAAGGATAATATACAAATAAATATATATAAATGTTTTTGATCATAATATAAATACATATTTTATAATATTTTTATAATAATAATTATATATGAATGAACACTTTTGAATAATGTTTTTGTTATTAATAATACATATATACTAATATTATAGGAAGGATAATATACAAATAAATATATATAAATGTTTTTGATCATAATAAAAATACATATTTTATAATATTTTTATAATAATAATTATATATGAATGAACACTTTTTAATAATGTTTTTGTTATTAATAATACATATATAATAATATTATAGGAAGGATAATATGCAAATAAATATTCACAGGTTTTTTTATCATAATATAAATACATATTTTAAAGTTTTTTATAATAATAATAATATATGAATGAACACTTTTTAGTAATGTTTTTGTAATTAATAATACAAATATAATAATATTATAGAAACGATAATATGCAAATAAATATTGACAGGTTTTTTTGATCATAATATAAATACATAGTTTAAAGTTTTTTTATAATTATAATTATATATGAATGAACACTTTTTAATAATGTTTTTGTTATGAATAATACATATATAATAATATTATAGGAAGGATAATATACAAATAAATATATATAAATGTTTTTGATCATAATATAAATACATATTTTATAATATTTTTATAATAATAATAATATATGAATGAACACTTTTTAATAATGTTTTTGTTATGAATAATACATATATAATAATATTATAGGAAGGATAATATACAAATAAATATATATAAATGTTTTTGATCATAATATAAATACATATTTTATAATATTTTTATAATAATAATTATATATGAATGAACACTTTTGAATAATGTTTTTGTTATTAATAATACATATATAATAATATTATAGGAAGGATAATATACAAATAAATATATATAAATGTTTTTGATCATATTATAAATACATATTTTATAATAATTTTATAATAATAATAATATATGAATGAACACTTTTTAATAATGTTTTTGTTATTAATAATACATATATAATAATATTATAGGAAGGATAATATACAAATAAATATATATAAATGTTTTTGATCATAATATAAATACATATTTTATAATATTTTTATAATAATAATTATATATGAATGAACACCTTTTAATAATGTTTTTGTTATTAATAATACATATATAATAATATTATAGGAAGGATAATATGCAAATAAATATTCACAGGTTTTTTTATCATAATATAAATACATATTTTAAAGTTTTTTATAATAATAATAATATATGAATGAACACTTTTAGTAATGTTTTTGTAATTAATAATACAAATATAATAATATTATAGAAACGATAATATGCAAATAAATATTGACAGGTTTTTTTGATCATAATATAAATACATAGTTTAAAGTTTTTTTATAATAATAATTATATATGAATGAACACTTTTTAGTAATGTTTTTGTAATTAATAATAATTTAATTGCATATTATCCTTACTATAATATTAATATATATGTATTATTATTATTAAAAACATTATTAAAAAGTGTACATTCATATATAATTATAATTATACAAATATTTTAAAATATGTATTTATATTATGATCAAAAACATTTTTATATATTTATTTGTATATTATCCTTCCTATAATATTATTATATATGTATTATTCATAACAAAAACATTATTAAAAAGTGTTCATTCATATATAATTATTATTATAAAAAAACTTTAAACTATGTATTTATATTATGATCAAAAAAACCTGTCAATATTTATTTGCATATTATCGTTTCTATAATATTATTATATTTGTATTATTAATTACAAAAACATTACTAAAAAGTGTTCATTCATATATTATTATTATTATAAAAAACTTTAAAATATGTATTTATATTATGATAAAAAAACCTGTGAATATTTATTTGCATTTTATCCTTCCTATAATATTATTATATATGTATTATTAATAACAAAAACATTATTAAAAAGTGTTCATTCATATATAATTATTATTATACAAATATTATAAAATATGTATTTATATTATGATCAAAAACATTTTTATATATTTATTTGTATATTATCCTTCCTATAATATTATTATATATGTATTATTAATAACAAAAACATTATTAAAAAGTGTTCATTCATATATTATTATTATTATAAAATTATTATAAAATATGTATTTATATTATGATCAAAAACATTTATATATATTTATTTGTATATTATCCTTCCAAAAAAACCTGTCAATATTTATTTGCATATTATCGTTTCTATAATATTATTATATTTGTATTATTAATTACAAAAACATTACTAAAAAGTGTTCATTCATATATAATTATTATTATAAAAAAACTTTAAACTATGTATTTATATTATGATCAAAAAAACCTGTCAATATTTATTTGCATATTATCGTTTCTATAATATTATTATATATGTATTATTAATAACAAAAACATTATTAAAAAGTGTTCATTCATATATTATTATTATTATAAAATTATTATAAAATATGTATTTATATTATGATCAAAAACATTTATATATATTTATTTGTATATTATCCTTCCTATAATATTATTATATATGTATTATTTATAACAAAAACATTATTAAAAAGTGTTCATTCATATATAATTATAATTATAAAAAAACTTTAAACTATGTATTTATATTATGATCAAAAAAACCTGTCAATATTTATTTGCATATTATCGTTTCTATAATATTATTATATTTGGATTATTAATTACAAAAACATTACTAAAAAGTGTTCATTCATTTATTATTATTATTATAAAAAACTTTAAAATATGTATTTATATTATGATAAAAAAACCTGTGAATATTTATTTGCATATTATCCTTCCTATAATATTATTATATATGTATTATTAATAACAAAAACATTATTAAAAGGTGTTCATTCATATATAATTATTATTATAAAAATATTATAAAATATGTATTTATATTATGATCAAAAACATTTATATATATTTATTTGTATATTATCCTTCCTATAATATTATTATATATGTATTATTAATAACAAAAACATTATTCAAAAGTGTTCATTCATATATAATTATTATTATAAAAATATTATAAAATATGTATTTATATTATGATCAAAAACATTTATATATATTTATTTGTATATTATCCTTCCTATAATATTATTATATATGTATTATTAATAACAAAAACATCATTAAAAAGTGTTCATTCATATATAATTATTTTTATATAAAAATTATAAAATATGTATTTATATTATGATAAAAAAAACCTGTCAATATTTAATTGCATATTATCCTTACTATAATATTAATATATATGTATTATTATTATTAAAAACATTATTAAAAAGTGTTCATTCATATATAATTATAATTATAAAAATATTATAAAATATGTATTTATATTATGATCAAAAACATTTTTATATATTTATTTTAATATTATCCTTCCTATAATATTATTATATATGTATTATTCATAACAAAAACATTATTAAAAAGTGTTCATTCATATTTAATTATAATTATAAAAAAACTTTAAACAAAGTATTTATATTATGATCAAAAAAACCTGTCAATATTTATTTTCATATTATCGTTTCTATAATATTATTATATTTGTATTATTAATTACAAAAACATTACTAAAAAGTGTTCATTCATATATAATTATTATTATAAAAAACTTTTAAATATGTATTTATATTATGATAAAAAAAACTGTGAATATTTATTTGCATATAATCCTTCCTATAATATTATTATATATGTATTATTAATTACAAAAACATCATTAAAAAGTGTTCATTCATTTATAATTATTATTATAAAAATATTATAAAATATGTATTTATATTATGATCAAAAACATTTATATATATTTATTTGTATATTATCCTTCCTATAATATTATTATATATGTATTATTAATAACAAAAACATCATTAAAAAGTGTTCATTCATATATAATTATTTTTATATAAAAATTATAAAATATGTATTTATATTATGATAAAAAAAACCTGTCAATATTTAATTGCATATTATCCTTACTATAATATTAATATATATGTATTATTATTATTAAAAACATTATTAAAAAGTGTTCATTCATATATAATTATAATTATAAAAATATTATAAAATATGTATTTATATTATGATCAAAAACATTTTTATATATTTATTTGTATATTATCCTTCCTATAATATTATTATATATGTATAATTCATAACAAAAACATTATTAAAAAGTGTTCATTCATATATAATTATAATTATAAAAAAACTTTAAACTATGTATTTATATTATGATCAAAAAAACCTGTCAATATTTATTTGCATATTATTGTTTCTTTAATATTATTATATTTGTATTATTAATTACAAAAACATTACTAAAAAGTGTTCATTCATATATAATTATTATTATAAAAAGATTTAAAATATGTATTTATATTATGATAAAAAAACCTGTCAATATTTAATTGCATATTATCCTTCCTATAATATTAATATATATGTATTATTATTATTAAAAACATTATTAAAAAGTGTTCATTCATATATAATTATAATTATAAAAAATATTATAAAATATGTATTTATATTATGATCAAAAACATTTATATATATTTATTTGTATATTATCCTTCCTATAATATTATTATATATGTATTATTAATAACAAAAACATTATTAAAAAGTGTTCATTCATATATAATTATTATTAAAAAAAAAATATAAAATATGTATTTATATTATGATCAAAAACATTTATATATATTTATTTGTATATTATCCTTCCTATAATATTATTATATATGTATTATTAATAACAAAAACATTATTAAAAAGTGTTCATTCATATATAATTATAATTATAAAAATATTATAAAATATGTATTTATATTATGATCAAAAACATTAATATATATTTATTTGTATATTATCCTTCCTATAATATTATTATATATGTATTATTAATAACAAAAACATTATTAAAAAGTGTTCATTCATATATAATTATTATTATAAAAATATTATAAAATATGTATTTATATTATGATCAAAAACATTTATATATATTTATTTGTATATTATCCTTCCTATAATATTATTATATATGTATTATTAATAACAAAAACATTATTAAAAAGTGTTCATTCATATATTATTATTATTATAAAAATATTATAAAATATGTATTTATATTATGATCAAAAACATTTATATATATTTATTTGTATATTATCCTTTCTATAATATTATTATATATGTATTATTCATAACAAAAACATTATTAAAAAGTGTTCATTCATATATAATTATAATTATAAAAAAACTTTAAACTATGTATTTATATTATGATCAAAAAAACCTGTCAATATTTATTTTCATATTATCGTTTCTATAATATTATTATATTTGTATTATTAATTACAAAAACATTACTAAAAAGTGTTCATTCATATATAATTATTATTATAAAAAACTTTAAAATATGTATTTATATTATGATAAAAAAACCTGTCAATATTTAATTGCATATTATCCTTACTATAATATTAATATATATGTATTATTATTATTAAAAACATTATTAAAAAGTGTTCATTCATATATAATTATAATTATAAAAATATTATAAAATATGTATTTATATTATGATCAAAAACATTTTTATATATTTATTTGTATATTATCCTTCCTATAATATTATTATATATGTATTATTCATAACAAAAACATTATTAAAAAGTGTTCATTCATATATAATTATAATTATAAAAAAACTTTAAACTATGTATTTATATTATGATCAAAAAAACCTGTCAATATTTATTTTCATATTATCGTTTCTATAATATTATTATATTTGTATTATTAATTACAAAAACATTACTAAAAAGTGTTCATTCATATATAATTATTATTATATAAAACTTTTAAATATGTATTTATATTATGATAAAAAAAAACTGTGAATATTTATTTGCATATTATCCTTCCTATAATATTATTATATATGTATTATTAATTACAAAAACATCATTAAAAAGTGTTCATTCATATATAATTATTATTATAAAAATATTATAAAATATGTATTTATATTATGATCAAAACATTTATATATATTTATTTGTATATTATCCTTCCTATAATATTATTATATATGTATTATTAATAACAAAAACATCATTAAAAAGTGTTCATTCATATATAATTATTTTTATATAAAAATTATAAAATATGTATTTATATTATGATAAAAAAAAACCTGTCAATATTTAATTGCATATTATCCTTACTATAATATTAATATATATGTATTATTATTATTAAAAACATTATTAAAAAGTGTTCATTCATATATAATTATAATTATAAAAATATTATAAAATATGTATTTATATTATGATCAAAAACATTTTTATATATTTATTTGTATATTATCCTTCCTATAATATTATTATATATGTATTATTCATAACAAAAACATTATTAAAAAGTGTTCATTCATATATAATTATAATTATAAAAAAACTTTAAACTATGTATTTATATTATGATCAAAAAAACCTGTCAATATTTATTTTCATATTATCGTTTCTATAATATTATTATATTTGTATTATTAATTACAAAAACATTACTAAAAAGTGTTCATTCATATATAATTATTATTATAAAAAACTTTTAAATATGTATTTATATTATGATAAAAAAAACTGTGAATATTTATTTGCATATTATCCTTCCTATAATATTATTATATATGTATTATTAATTACAAAAACATCATTAAAAAGTGTTCATTCATATATAATTATTATTATAAAAATATTATAAAATATGTATTTATATTATGATCAAAAACATTTATATACCTATATTTATTTGTATATTATCCTTCCTATAATATTATTATATATGTATTATTAATAACAAAAACATTATTAAAAAGTGTTCATTCATATATAATTATTATTATAAAAATATTATAAAATATGTATTTATATTATGATCAAAAACATTTATATATATTTATTTGTATATTATCCTTCCTATAATATTATTATATATGTATTATTCATAACAAAAACATTACTAAAAAGTGTTCATTCATATATTATTATTATTATAAAAATATTATAAAATATGTATTTATATTATGATCAAAAACATTTATATATATTTATTTGTATATTATCCTTCCTATAATATTATTATATATGTATTATTCATAACAAAAACATTATTAAAAAGTGTTCATTCATATATAATTATAATTATAAAAAAACTTTAAACTATGTATTTATATTATGATCAAAAAAACCTGTCAATATTTATTTGCATATTATCGTTTCTATAATATTATTATATTTGTATTATTAATTACAAAAACATTACTAAAAAGTGTTCATTCATATATTATTATTATTATAAAAAACTTTAAAATATGTATTTATATTATGATAAAAAAACCTGTGAATATTTATTTGCATATTATCCTTCCTATAATATTATTATATATGTATTATTAATAACAAAAACATTATTAAAAAGTGTTCATTCATATATAATTATTATTATAAAAATATTATAAAATATGTATTTTTATTATGATCAAAAACATTTATATATATTTATTTGTATATTATCCTTCCTATAATATTAGTATATATGTATTATTAATAACAAAAACATTATTCAAAAGTGTTCATTCATATATAATTATTATTATAAAAATATTATAAAATATGTATTTATATTATGATCAAAAACATTTATATATATTTATTTGTATATTATCCTTCCTATAATATTATTATATATGTATTATTCATAACAAAAACATTATTAAAAAGTGTTCATTCATATATAATTATAATTATAAAAAAACTTTAAACTATGTATTTATATTATGATCAAAAAAACCTGTCAATATTTATTTGCATATTATCGTTTCTATAATATTATTATATTTGTATTATTAATTACAAAAACATTACTAAAAAGTGTTCATTCATATATAATTATTATTATAAAAAAACTTTAAACTATGTATTTATATTATGATCAAAAAAACCTGTCAATATTTATTTGCATATTATCGTTTCTATAATATTATTATATTTGTATTATTAATTACAAAAACATTACTAAAAAGTGTTCATTCATATATAATTATTATTATAAAAAACTTTAAAATATGTATTTATATTATGATAAAAAAAACCTGTCAATATTTATTTGCATATTATCCTTCCTATAATATTATTATATATGTATTATTAATAACAAAAACATTATTAAAAAGTGTTCATTCATATATAATTATTATTATAAAAATATTATAAAATATGTATTTATATTATGATCAAAAACATTTATATATATTTATTTGTATATTATCCTTCCTATAATATTATTATATATGTATTATTAATAACAAAAACATTATTCAAAAGTGTTCATTTATATATAATTATTATTATAAAAATATTATAAAATATGTATTTATATTATGATCAAAAACATTTATATATATTTATTTGTATATTATCCTTCCTATAATATTATTATATATGTATTATTAATAACAAAAACATCATTAAAAAGTGTTCATTCATATATAATTATTTTTATATAAAAATTATAAAATATGTATTTATATTATGAAAAAAAAAACCTGTCAATATTTAATTGCATATTATCCTTACTATAATATTAATATATATGTATTATTATTATTAAAAACATTATTAAAAAGTGTTCATTCATATATAATTATAATTATAAAAATATTATAAAATATGTATTTATATTATGATCAAAAACATTTTTATATATTTATTTGTATATTATCCTGCCTATAATATTATTATATATGTATTATTCATAACAAAAACATTATTAAAAAGTGTTCATTCATATATAATTATAATTATAAAAAAACTTTAAACTATGTATTTATATTATGATCAAAAAAACTTGTCAATATTTATTTGCATATTATTGTTTCTATAATATTATTATATTTGTATTATTATTTACAAAAACATTACTAAAAAGTGTTCATTCATATATAATTATTATTATAAAAAACTTTAAAATATGTATTTATATTATGATAAAAAAAACCTGTCAATATTTAATTGCATATTATCCTTCCTATAATATTAATATATATGTATTATTATTATTAAAAACATTATTAAAAAGTGTTCATTCATATATAATTATAATTATAAAAATATTATAAAATATGTATTTATATTATGATCAAAAACATTTATATATATTTATTTGTCTATTATCCTTCCTATAATATTATTATATATGTATTATTAATAACAAAAACATTATTCAAAAGTGTTCATTCATATATAATTATTATTATAAAAATATTATAAAATATGTATTTATATTATGATCAAAAACATTTATATATATTTATTTGTATATTATCCTTCCTATAATATTATTATATATGTATTATTCATAACAAAAACATTATTAAAAAGTGTTCATTCATATATTATTATTATTATAAAAATATTATAAAATATGTATTTATATTATGATCAAAAACATTTATATATATTTATTTGTATATTATCCTTCCTATAATATTATTATATATGTATTATTCATAACAAAAACATTATTAAAAAGTGTTCATTCATATATAATTATAATTATAAAAAAACTTTAAACTATGTATTTATATTATGATCAAAAAAACCTGTCAAATATTTATTTGCATATTATCGTTTCTAAAATATTATTATATTTGTATTATTAATTACAAAAACATTACTAAAAAGTGTTCATTCATATATTATTATTATTATAAAAAACTTTAAAATATGTATTTATATTATGATAAAAAAACCTGTGAATATTTATTTGCATATTATCCTTCCTATAATATTATTATATATGTATTATTAATAACAAAAACATTATTAAAAAGTGTTCATTCATATATAATTATTATTATAAAAATATTATAAAATATGTATTTTTATTATGATCAAAAACATTTATATATATTTATTTGTATATTATCCTTCCTATAATATTAGTATATATGTATTATTAATAACAAAAACATTATTCAAAAGTGTTCATTCATATATAATTATTATTATAAAAATATTATAAAATATGTATTTATATTATGATCAAAAACATTTATATATATTTATTTGTATATTATCCTTCCTATAATATTATTATATATGTATTATTCATAACAAAAACATTATTAAAAAGTGTTCATTCATATATAATTATAATTATAAAAAAACTTTAAACTATGTATTTATATTATGATCAAAAAAACCTGTCAATATATGAATATATATATGAATGAACACTTTTGAATAATGTTTTTGTTATTAATAATACATATATAATAATATTATAGGAAGGATAATAGACAAATAAATATATATAAATGTTTTTGATCATAATATAAATACATATTTTATAATATTTTTATAATTATAATTATATATGAATGAACACTTTTTAATCATGTTTTTAATAATAATAATACATATATATTAATATTATAGGAAGGATAATACGCAATTAAATATTGACAGGTTTTTTTTATCATAATATAAATACATATTTTAAAGTTTTTTATAATAATAATTATATATGAATGAACACTTTTTAGTAATGTTTTTGTAAATAATAATACAAATATAATAATATTATAGAAACAATAATATGCAAATAAATATTGACAAGTTTTTTTGATCATAATATAAATACATAGTTTAAAGTTTTTTTATAATTATAATTATATATGAATGAACACTTTTTAATAATGTTTTTGTTATGAATAATACATATATAATAATATTATAGGCAGGATAATATACAAATAAATATATAAAAATGTTTTTGATCATAATATAAATACATATTTTATTATATTTTTATAATTATAATTATATATGAATGAACACTTTTTAATAATGTTTTTAATAATAATAATACATATATATTAATATTATAGTAAGGATAATATGCAATTAAATATTGACAGGTTTTTTTTTTCATAATATAAATACATATTTTATAATTTTTATATAAAAATAATTATATATGAATGAACACTTTTTAATGATGTTTTTGTTATTAATAATACATATATAATAATATTATAGGAAGGATAATATACAAATAAATATATATAAATGTTTTTGATCATAATATAAATACATATTTTATAATATTTTTATAATAATAATTATATATGAACGAACACTTTTGAATAATGTTTTTGTTATTAATAATACATATATAATAATATTATAGGAAGGATAATATACAAATAAATATATATAAATGTTTTTGATCATAATATAAATACATATTTTATAATATTTTTATAATAATAATTATATATGAATGAACACTTTTTAATAATGTTTTTGTTATTAATAATACATATATAATAATATTATAGGAAGGATAATATGCAAATAAATATTCACAGGTTTTTTTATCATAATATAAATACATATTTTAAAGTTTTTTATAATAATAATTATATATGAATGAACACTTTTTAGTAATGTTTTTGTAATTAATAATACAAATATAATAATATTATAGAAACGATAATATGCAAATAAATATTGACAGGTTTTTTTGATCATAATATAAATACATAGTTTAAAGTTTTTTATAATAATAATTATATATGAATGAACACTTTTTAGTAATGTTTTTGTAATTAATAATACAAATATAATAATATTATAGAAACGATAATATGCAAATAAATATTGACAGGTTTTTTTGATCATAATATAAATACATAGTTTAAAGTTTTTTTATAATTATAATTATATATGAATGAACACTTTTTAATAATGTTTTTGTTATGAATAATACATATATAATAATATTATAGGAAGGATAATATACAAATAAATATATATAAATGTTTTTGATCATAATATAAATACATATTTTATAATATTTTTATAATAATAATAATATATGAATGAACACTTTTTAATTATGTTTTTGTTATAAATAATACATATATAATAATATTATAGGAAGGATAATATACAAATAAATATATATAAATGTTTTTGATCATAATATAAAAACATATTTTATAATATTTTTATAATAATAATTATATATGAATGAACACTTTTTAATAATGTTTTTGTTATTAATAATACATATATAATAATATTATAGGAAGGATAATATGCAAATAAATATTCACAGGTTTTTTTTATCATAATATAAATACATATATTAAAGTTTTTTATAATAATAATTATATATGAATGAACACTTTTTAGTAATGTTTTTGTAATTAATAATACAAATATAATAATATTATAGAAACGATAATATGAAAATAAATATTGACAGGTTTTTTTGATCATAATATAAATACATAGTTTAAAGTTTTTTTATAATTATAATTATATATGAATGAACACTTTTTAATAATGTTTTTGTTATGAATAATACATATATAATAATATTATAGGAAGGATAATATACAAATAAATATATATAAATGTTTTTGATCATAATATAAATACATATTTTATAATATTTTTATAATAATAATTATATATGAATGAACACTTTTGAATAATGTTTTTGTTATTAATAATACATATATACTAATATTATAGGAAGGATAATATACAAATAAATATATATAAATGTTTTTGATCATAATAAAAATACATATTTTATAATATTTTTATAATAATAATTATATATGAATGAACACTTTTTAATAATGTTTTTGTTATTAATAATACATATATAATAATATTATAGGAAGGATAATATGCAAATAAATATTCACAGGTTTTTTTATCATAATATAAATACATATTTTAAAGTTTTTTATAATAATAATAATATATGAATGAACACTTTTTAGTAATGTTTTTGTAATTAATAATACAAATATAATAATATTATAGAAACGATAATATGCAAATAAATATTGACAGGTTTTTTTGATCATAATATAAATACATAGTTTAAAGTTTTTTTATAATTATAATTATATATGAATGAACACTTTTTAATAATGTTTTTGTTATGAATAATACATATATAATAATATTATAGGAAGGATAATATACAAATAAATATATATAAATGTTTTTGATCATAATATAAATACATATTTTATAATATTTTTATAATAATAATAATATATGAATGAACACTTTTTAGTAATGTTTTTGTTATGAATAATACATATATAATAATATTATAGGAAGGATAATATACAAATAAATATATATAAATGTTTTTGATCATAATATAAATACATATTTTATAATATTTTTATAATAATAATTATATATGAATGAACACTTTTTAATAATGTTTTTGTTATTAATAATACATATATAATAATATTATAGGAAGGATAATATACAAATAAATATAGGTATATAAATGTTTTTGATCATAATATAAATACATATTTTATAATATTTTTATAATAATAATTATATATGAATGAACACTTTTTAATGATGTTTTTGTAATTAATAATACATATATAATAATATTATAGGAAGGATAATATGCAAATAAATATTCACAGTTTTTTTTATCATAATATAAATACATATTTAAAAGTTTTTTATAATAATAATTATATATGAATGAACACTTTTTAGTAATGTTTTTGTAATTAATAATACAAATATAATAATATTATAGAAACGATAATATGAAAATAAATATTGACAGGTTTTTTTGATCATAATATAAATACATAGTTTAAAGTTTTTTTATAATTATAATTATATATGAATGAACACTTTTTAATAATGTTTTTGTTATGAATAATACATATATAATAATATTATAGGAAGGATAATATACAAATAAATATATAAAAATGTTTTTGATCATAATATAAATACATATTTTATAATATTTTTATAATTATAATTATATATGAATGAACACTTTTTAATAATGTTTTTAATAATAATAATACATATATATTAATATTATAGTAAGGATAATATGCAATTAAATATTGACAGGTTTTTTTTATCATAATATAAATACATATTTTATAATTTTTATATAAAAATAATTATATATGAATGAACACTTTTTAATGATGTTTTTGTTATTAATAATACATATATAATAATATTATAGGAAGGATAATATACAAATAAATATATATAAATGTTTTGATCATAATATAAATACATATTTTATAATATTTTTATAATAATAATTATATATGAATGAACACTTTTTAATGATGTTTTTGTAATTAATAATACATATATAATAATATTATAGGAAGGATAATATGCAAATAAATATTCACAGTTTTTTTTTATCATAATATAAATACATATTTAAAAGTTTTTTATAATAATAATTATATATGAATGAACACTTTTTAGTAATGTTTTTGTAATTAATAATACAAATATAATAATATTATAGAAACGATAATATGAAAATAAATATTGACAGGTTTTTTTGATCATAATATAAATACATAGTTTAAAGTTTTTTTATAATTATAATTATATATGAATGAACACTTTTTAATAATGTTTTTGTTATGAATAATACATATATAATAATATTATAGGAAGGATAATATACAAATAAATATATAAAAATGTTTTTGATCATAATATAAATACATATTTTATAATATTTTTATAATTATAATTATATATGAATGAACACTTTTTAATAATGTTTTTAATAATAATAATACATATATATTAATATTATAGTAAGGATAATATGCAATTAAATATTGACAGGTTTTTTTTATCATAATATAAATACATATTTTAAAGTTTTTTTATAATAATAATTATATATGAATGAACACTTTTTAGTAATGTTTTTGTAATTAATAATACAAATATAATAATATTATAGAAACGATAATATGAAAATAAATATTGACAGGTTTTTTTGATCATAATATAAATACATAGTTTAAAGTTTTTTTATAATTATAATTATATATGAATGAACACTTTTTAATAATGTTTTTGTTATGAATAATACATATATAATAATATTATAGAAAGGATAATATACAAATAAATATATATAAATGTTTTTGATCATAATATAAATACATATTTTATAATATTTTTATAATAATAATAATATATGAATGAACACTTTTTAATAATGTTTTTGTTATTAATAATACATATATAATAATATTATAGGAAGGATAATATACAAATAAATATATATAAATGTTTTTGATCATAATATAAATACATATTTTATAATATTTTTATAATAATAATTTTATATGAATGAACACTTTTTAATAATGTTTTTGTTATTAATAATACATATATAATAATATTATAGGAAGGATAATATACAAATAAATATATATTAATGTTTTTGATCATAATATAAATACATATTTTATAATATTTTTATAATTATAATTATATATGAATGAACACTTTTTAATAATGTTTTTGTTATTAATAATACATATATAATAATATTATAGGAAGGATAATATACAAATAAAAAAATATATATAAATGTTTTTGATCATAATATAAATACATATTTTATAATATTTTTATAATAATAATTATATATGAATGAACACTTTTTAATAATGTTTTTGTTATTAATAATACATATATAATAATATTATAGGAAGGATAATATACAAATAATTATATATAAATGTTTTTGATCATAATATAAATACATATTTTATAATATTTTTTATAATTATAATTATATATGAATGAACACTTTTTAATAATGTTTTTAATAATAATAATACATATATATTAATATTATAGGAAGGATAATATGCAATTAAATATTGACAGGTTTTTTTATCATAATATAAATACATATTTTAAATCTTTTTATAATAATAATTATATATGAATGAAAAGTTTTTAGTAATGTTTTTGTAATTAATAATACAAATATAATAATATTAAAGAAACAATAATATGCAAATAAATATTGACAGGTTTTTTTGATCATAATATAAATACATAGTTTAAAGTTTTTTTATAATTATAATTATATATGAATGAACACTTTTTAATAATGTTTTTGTTATGAATTATACATATATAATAATATTATAGGAAGGATAATATACAAATAAATATATAAAAATGTTTTTGATCATAATATAAATACATATTTTATAATATTTTTATAATTATAATTATATATGAATGAACACTTTTTAATAATGTTTTTAATAATAATAATACATATATATTAATATTATAGTAAGGATAATATGCAATTAAATATTGACAGGTTTTTTTTATCATAATATAAATACATATTTTATAATATTTTTATAATTATAATTATATATGAATGAACACTTTTTAGTAATGTTTTTGTAATTAATAATACAAATATAATAATATTATAGAAACGATAATATGAAAATAAATATTGACAGGTTTTTTTTATCATAATATAAATACATTGTTTAAAGTTTTTTTATAATTATAATTATATATGAATGAACACTTTTTAATAATGTTTTTGTTATGAATAATACATATATAATAATATTATAGAAAGGATAATATACAAATAAATATATATAAATGTTTTTGATCATAATATAAATACATATTTTATAATATTTTTATAATAATAATAATATATGAATAAACACTTTTTAATAATGTTTTTGTTATTAATAATACATATATAATAATATTATAGGAAGGATAATATACAAATAAATATATATAAATGTTTTTGATCATAATATAAATACATATTTTATAATATTTTTATAATAATAATTTTATATGAATGAACACTTTTTAATAATGTTTTTGTTATTAATAATACATATAATAATATTATAGGAAGGATAATATACAAATAAATATATATTAATGTTTTTGATCATAATATAAATACATATTTTATAATATTTTTATAATTATAATTATATATGAATGAACACTTTTTAATAATGTTTTTGTTATTAATAATACATATATAATAATATTATAGGAAGGATAATATACAAATAAATAAATATATATAAATGTTTTTGATCATAATATAAATACATATTTTATAATATTTTTATAATAATAATTATATATGAATGAACACTTTTTAATAATGTTTTTGTTATTAATAATACATATATAATAATATTATAGGAAGGATAATATACAAATAATTATATATAAATGTTTTTGATCATAATATAAATACATATTTTATAATATTTTTTATAATTATAATTATATATGAATGAACACTTTTTAATAATGTTTTTAATAATAATAATACATATATATTAATATTATAGGAAGGATAATATGCAATTAAATATTGACAGGTTTTTTTATCATAATATAAATACATATTTTAAATCTTTTTATAATAATAATTATATATGAATGAACACTTTTTAGTAATGTTTTTGTAATTAATAATACAAATATAATAATATTAAAGAAACAATAATATGCAAATAAATATTGACAGGTTTTTTTGATCATAATATAAATACATAGTTTAAAGTTTTTTTATAATTATAATTATATATGAATGAACACTTTTTAATAATGTTTTTGTTATGAATTATACATATATAATAATATTATAGGAAGGATAATATACAAATAAATATATAAAAATGTTTTTGATCATAATATAAATACATATTTTATAATATTTTTATAATTATAATTATATATGAATGAACACTTTTTAATAATGTTTTTAATAATAATAATACATATATATTAATATTATAGTAAGGATAATATGCAATTAAATATTGACAGGTTTTTTTTATCATAATATAAATACATATTTTATAATATTTTTATAATTATAATTATATATGAATGAACACTTTTTAATAATGTTTTTAATAATAATAATACATATATATTAACATTATAGTAAGGATAATATGCAATTAAATATTGACAGGTTTTTTTTATCATAATATAAATACATATTTTATAATTTTTATATAAAAATAATTATATATGAATGAACACTTTTTAATGATGTTTTTGTTATTAATAATACATATATAATAATATTATAGGAAGGATAATATACAAATAAATATATATAAATGTTTTTGATCATAATATAAATACATATTTTATAATATTTTTATAATAATAATTATATATGAATGAACACTTTTTAATGATGTTTTTGTAATTAATAATACATATATAATAATATTATAGGAAGGATAATATGCAAATAATTATTCACAGTTTTTTTTTATCATAATATAAATACATATTTAAAAGTTTTTTATAATAATAATTATATATGAATGAACACTTTTTAGTAATGTTTTTGTAATTAATAATACAAATATAATAATATTATAGAAACGATAATATGAAAATAAATATTGACAGGTTTTTTTGATCATAATATAAATACATAGTTTAAAGTTTTTTATAATTATAATTATATATGAATGAACACTTTTTAATAATGTTTTTGTTATGAATAATACATATATAATAATATTATAGGAAGGATAATATACAAATAAATATATAAAAATGTTTTTGATCATAATATAAATACATATTTTATAATATTTTTATAATTATAATTATATATGAATGAACACTTTTTAATAATGTTTTTAATAATAATAATACATATATATTAATATTATAGTAAGGATAATATGCAATTAAATATTGACAGGTTTTTTTATCATAATATAAATACATATTTTAAAGTTTTTTATAATAATAATTATATATGAATGAACACTTTTTAGTAATGTTTTTGTAATTAATAATACAAATATAATAATATTATAGAAACGATAATATGAAAATAAATATTGACAGGTTTTTTTGATCATAATATAAATACATAGTTTAAAGTTTTTTTATAATTATAATTATATATGAATGAACACTTTTTAATAATGTTTTTGTTATGAATAATACATATATAATAATATTATAGAAAGGATAATATACAAATAAATATATATAAATGTTTTTGATCATAATATAAATACATATTTTATAATATTTTTATAATAATAATAATATATGAATGAACACTTTTTAATAATGTTTTTGTTATTAATAATACATATATAATAATATTATAGGAAGGATAATATACAAATAAATATATATAAATGTTTTTGATCATAATATAAATACATATTTTATAATATTTTTATAATATAATTTTATATGAATGAACACTTTTTAATAATGTTTTTGTTATTAATAATACATATATAATAATATTATAGGAAGGATAATATACAAATAAATATATATTAATGTTTTTGATCATAATATAAATACATATTTTATAATATTTTTATAATTATAATTATATATGAATGAACACTTTTTAATAATGTTTTTGTTATTAATAATACATATATAATAATATTATAGGAAGGATAATATACAAATAAATAAATATATAAATGTTTTTGATCATAATATAAATACATATTTTATAATATTTTTATAATAATAATTATATATGAATGAACACTTTTTAATAATGTTTTTGTTATTAATAATACATATATAATAATATTATAGGAAGGATAATATACAAATAATTATATATAAATGTTTTTGATCATAATATAAATACATATTTTATAATATTTTTTATAATTATAATTATATATGAATGAACACTTTTTAATAATGTTTTTAATAATAATAATACATATATATTAATATAATAGGAAGGATAATATGCAATATTAAATATTGACAGGTTTTTTTATCATAATATAAATACATATTTTAAATCTTTTTATAATAATAATTATATATGAATGAACACTTTTTAGTAATGTTTTTGTAATTAATAATACAAATATAATAATATTAAAGAAACAATAATATGCAAATAAATATTGACAGGTTTTTTTGATCATAATATAAATACATAGTTTAAAGTTTTTTTATAATTATAATTATATATGAATGAACACTTTTTAATAATGTTTTTGTTATGAATTATACATATATAATAATATTATAGGAAGGATAATATACAAATAAATATATAAAAATGTTTTTGATCATAATATAAATACATATTTTATAATATTTTTATAATTATAATTATATATGAATGAACACTTTTTAATAATGTTTTTAATAATAATAATACATATATATTAATATTATAGTAAGGATAATATGCAATTAAATATTGACAGGTTTTTTTATCATAATATAAATACATATTTTATAATTGTTATATAAAAATAATTATATATGAATGAACACTTTTTAATGATGTTTTTGTTATTAATAATACATATATAATAATATTATAGGAAGGATAATATACAAATAAATATATATAAATGTTTTTGATCATAATATAAATACATATTTTATAATATTTTTATAATAATAATTATATATGAATGAACACTTTTTAATGATGTTTTTGTAATTAATAATACATATATAATAATATTATAGGAAGGATAATATGCAAATAATTATTCACAGTTTTTTTTATCATAATATAAATACATATTTAAAAGTTTTTTATAATAATAATTATATATGAATGAACACTTTTTAGTAATGTTTTTGTAATTAATAATACAAATATAATAATATTATAGAAACGATAATATGAAAATAAATATTGACAGGTTTTTTTGATCATAATATAAATACATAGTTTAAAGTTTTTTTATAATTATAATTATATATGAATGAACACTTTTTAATAATGTTTTTGTTATGAATAATACATATATAATAATATTATAGGAAGGATAATATTAAAATAAATATATAAAAATGTTTTTGATCATAATATAAATACATATTTTATAATATTTTTATAATTATAATTATATATGAATGAACACTTTTTAATAATGTTTTTGTTATTAATAATACATATATAATAATATTATAGGAAGGATAATATACAAATAAATATATATAAATGTTTTTGATCATAATATAAATACATATTTTATAATATTTTTATAATAATAATTTTATATGAATGAACACTTTTTAATAATGTTTTTGTTATTAATAATACATATATAATAATATTATAGGAAGGATAATATACAAATAAATATATATTAATGTTTTTGATCATAATATAAATACATATTTTATAATATTTTTATAATTATAATTATATATGAATGAACACTTTTTAATAATGTTTTTGTTATTAATAATACATATATAATAATATTATAGGAAGGATAATATACAAATAAATAAATATATATATAAATGTTTTTGATCATAATATAAATACATATTTTATAATATTTTTATAATAAAAATAATATAAGAATGAACACTTTTTAATAATGTTTTTGTTATTAATAATACATATATAATAATATTATAGGAAGGATAATATGCAAATAAATATTCACAGGTTTTTTTATCATAATATAAATACATATTTTAAAGTTTTTTATAATAATAATAATAAATGAATGAACACTTTTTAGTAATGTTTTTGTAATTAATAATCCAAATATAATAATATTATAGAAACGATAATATGCAAATAAATATTGACAGGTTTTTTTGATCATAATATAAATACATAGTTTAAAGTTTTTTTATAATTATAATTATATATGAATGAACACTTTTTAATAATGTTTTTGTTATAAATAATACATATATAATAATATTATAGGAAGGATAATATACAAATAAATATATATAAATGTTTTTGATCATAATATAAATACATACTTTATAATAATTTTATAATAATAATAATATATGAATGAACACTTTTTAATAATGTTTTTGTTATTAATAATACATATATAATAATATTATAGAAACGATAATATGCAAATAAATATTGACAGGTTTTTTTGATCATAATATAAATACATAGTTTAAAGTTTTTTTATAATAATAATTATATATGAATGAACACTTTTTAGTAATGTTTTTGTAATTAATAATACAAATATAATAATATTATAGAAACGATAATATGCAAATAAATATTGACAGGTTTTTTTGGAAGGATAATATACAAATAAATATATATAAATGTTTTTGATCATAATATAAATACATATTTTATAATAATTTTATAATAATAATTATATATGAATGAACACTTTTTAATAATGTTTTTGTTATTAATAATACATATATAATAATATTATAGGAAGGATAATATGCAAATAAATATTCACAGGTTTTTTTATCATAATATAAATACATATTTTAAAGTTTTTTATAATAATAATAATATATGAATGAACACTTTTTAGTAATGTTTTTGTAATTAATAATACAAATATAATAATATTATAGAAACGATAATATGCAAATAAATATTGACAGGTTTTTTTGATCATAATATAAATACATAGTTTAAAGTTTTTTTATAATAATAATTATATATGAATGAACACTTTTTAGTAATGTTTTTGTAATTAATAATACAAATATAATAATATTATAGAAACGATAATATGCAAATAAATATTGACAGGTTTTTTTGATCATAATATAAATACATAGTTTAAAGTTTTTTTTATAATTATAATTATATATGAATGAACACTTTTTAATAATGTTTTTGTTATGAATAATACATATATAATAATATTATAGGAAGGATAATATACAAATAAATATATATAAATGTTTTTGATCATAATATAAATACATATTTTATAATATTTTTATAATAATAATAATATATGAATGAACACTTTTAAAAATGTTTTTGTTATGAATAATACATATATAATAATATTATAGGAAGGATAATATACAAATAAATATATATAAATGTTTTTGATCATAATATAAATACATATTTTATAATATTTTTATAATAATAATTATATATGAATGAACACTTTTTAATAATGTTTTTGTTATTAATAATACATATATAATAATATTATAGGAAGGATAATATACAAATAAATATATATAAATGTTTTTGATCATAATATAAATACATATTTTATAATATTTTTATAATAATAATTATATATGAATGAACACTTTTTAATGATGTTTTTGTAATAAATAATACATATATAATAATATTATAGGAAGGATAATATGCAAATAAATATTCACAGTTTTTTTTATCATAATATAAATACATATTTAAAAGTTTTTTATAATAATAATTATATATGAATGAACACTTTTTAGTAATGTTTTTGTAATTAATAATACAAATATAATAATATTATAGAAACGATAATATGAAAATAAATATTGACAGGTTTTTTGATCATAATATAAATACATAGTTTAAAGTTTTTTTATAATAATAATTATATATGAATGAACACTTTTTAGTAATGTTTTTGTAATTAATAATACAAATATAATAATATTATAGAAACGATAATATGCAAATAAATATTGACAGGTTTTTTTGATCATAATATAAATACATAGTTTAAAGTTTTTTTATAATTATAATTATATATGAATGAACACTTTTTAATAATTTTTTTGTTATGAATAATACATATATAATAATATTATAGGAAGGATAATATACAAATAAATATATATAAATGTTTTTGATCATAATATAAATACATATTTTATAATATTTTTATAATAATAATAATATATGAATGAACACTTTTTAAAAATGTTTTTGTTATGAATAATACATATATAATAATATTATAGGAAGGATAATATACAAATAAATATATATAAATGTTTTTGATCATAATATAAATACATATTTTATAATATTTTTATAATAATAATTATATATGAATGAACACTTTTTAATAATGTTTTTGTTATTAATAATACATATATAATAATATTATAGGAAGGATAATATACAAATAAATATATATAAATGTTTTTAATCATAATATAAATACATATTTTATAATATTTTTATAATAATAATTATATATGAATGAACACTTTTTAATGATGTTTTTGTAATAAATAATACATATATAATAATATTATAGGAAGGATAATATGCAAATAAATATTCACAGTTTTTTTTATCATAATATAAATACATATTTAAAAGTTTTTTATAATAAAATAATTATATATGAATGAACACTTTTTAGTAATGTTTTTGTAATTAATAATACAAATATAATAATATTATAGAAACGATAATATGAAAATAAATATTGACAGGTTTTTTTGATCATAATATAAATACATAGTTTAAAGTTTTTTTATAATTATAATTATACATGAATGAACACTTTTTAATAATGTTTTTGTTATGAATAATACATATATAATAATATTATAGGAAGGATAATATACAAATAAATATATAAAAATGTTTTTGATCATAATATAAATACATATTTTAAAATATTTGTATAATTATAATTATATATGAATGTACACTTTTTAATAATGTTTTTAATAATAATAATACATATATATTAATATTATAGTAAGGATAATATGCAATTAAATTATTATTAATTACAAAAAATTACTAAAAAGTGTTCATTCATATATAATTATTATTATAAAAAAACTTTAAACTATGTATTTATATTATGATCAAAAAAACCTGTCAATATTTATTTGCATATTATCGTTTCTATAATATTATTATATTTGTATTATTAATTACAAAAACATTACTAAAAGTGTTCATTCATATATTATTATTATTATAAAAAACTTTAAAATATGTATTTATATTATGATAAAAAAACCTGTGAATATTTATTTGCATATTATCCTTCCTATAATATTATTATATATGTATTATTAATAACAAAAACATTATTAAAAAGTGTTCATTCATATATAATTATTATTATAAAAATATTATAAAATATGTATTTATATTATGATCAAAAACATTTTTATATATTTATTTGTATATTATCCTTCCTATAATATTATTATATATGTATTATTAATAACAAAAACATTATTAAAAAGTGTTCATTCATATATTATTATTATTATAAAATTATTATAAAATATGTATTTATATTATGATCAAAAACATTTATATATATTTATTTGTATATTATCCTTCCTATAATATTATTATATATGTATTATTCATAACAAAAACATTATTAAAAAGTGTTCATTCATATATAATTATAATTATAAAAAAACTTTAAACTATGTATTTATATTATGATCAAAAAAACCTGTCAATATTTATTTGCATATTATCGTTTCTATAATATTATTATATTTGTATTATTAATAACAAAAACATTATTAAAAAGTGTTCATTCATATATTATTATTATTATAAAATTATTATAAAATATGTATTTATATTATGATCAAAAACATTTATATATATTTATTTGTATATTATCCTTCCTATAATATTATTATATATGTATTATTCATAACAATAACATTATTAAAAAGTGTTCATTCATATGTAATTATAATTATAAAAAAACTTTAAACTATGTATTTATATTATGATCAAAAAAACCTGTCAATATTTATTTGCATATTATCGTTTCTATAATATTATTATATTTGGATTATTAATTACAAAAACATTACTAAAAAGTGTTCATTCATATATTATTATTATTATAAAAAACTTTTAAATATGTATTTATATTATGATAAAAAAACCTGTGAATATTTATTTGCATATTATCCTTCCTATAATATTATTATATATGTATTATTAATAACAAAAACATTATTAAAAGGTGTTCATTCATATATAATTATTATTATAAAAATATTATAAAATATGTATTTATATTATGATCAAAAACATTTATATATATTTATTTGTATATTATCCTTCCTATAATATTATTATATATGTATTATTAATAACAAAAACATTATTCAAAAGTGTTCATTCATATATAATTATTATTATAAAAATATTATAAAATATGTATTTATATTATGATCAAAAACATTTATATATATTAATTTGTATATTATCCTTCCTATAATATTATTATATATGTATTATTAATAACAAAAACATCATTAAAAAGTGTTCATTCATATATAATTATTTTTATATAAAAATTATAAAATATGTATTTATATTATGATAAAAAAAAACCTGTCAATATTTAATTGCATATTATCCTTACTATAATATTAATATATATGTATTATTATTATTAAAAACATTATTAAAAAGTGTTCATTCATATATAATTGTAATTATAAAAATATTATAAAATATGTATTTATATTATGATCAAAAACATTTTTATATATTTATTTGTATATTATCCTTCCTATAATATTATTATATATGTATTATTCATAACAAAAACATTATTAAAAAGTGTTCATTCATATATAATTATAATTATAAAAAAACTTTAAACTATGTATTTATATTATGATCAAAAAAACCTGTCAATATTTATTTTCATATTATCGTTTCTATAATATTATTATATTTGTATTATTAATTACAAAAACATTACTAAAAAGTGTTCATTCATATATAATTATTATTATAAAAAACTTTTAAATATGTATTTATATTATGATAAAAAAAAACTGTGAATATTTATTTGCATATTATCCTTCCTATAATATTATTATATATGTATTATTAATTACAAAAACATCATTAAAAAGTGTTCATTCATATATAATTATTATTATAAAAATATTATAAAATATGTATTTATATTATGATCAAAACATTTATATATATTTATTTGTATATTATCCTTCCTATAATATTATTATATATGTATTATTAATAACAAAAACATCATTAAAAAGTGTTCATTCATATATAATTATTTTTATATAAAAATTATAAAATATGTATTTATATTATGATAAAAAAAACCTGTCAATATTTAATTGCATATTATCCTTACTATAATATTAATATATATGTATTATTATTATTAAAAACATTATTAAAAAGTGTTCATTCATATATAATTATAATTATAAAAATATTATAAAATATGTATTTATATTATGATCAAAAACATTTTTATATATTTATTTGTATATTATCCTTCCTATAATATTATTATATATGTATTATTCATAACAAAAACATTATTAAAAAGTGTTCATTCATATATAATTATTATTATGAAAAGATTATAAAATATGTATTTATATTATGATCAAAAACATTTATATATATTTATTTGTATATTATCCTTCCTATAATATTATTATATATGTATTATTAATAACAAAAACATTATTAAAAAGTGTTCATTCATATATTATTATTATTATAAAAATATTATAAAATATGTATTTATATTATGATCAAAAACATTTATATATATTTATTTGTATATTATCCTTTCTATAATATTATTATATATGTATTATTCATAACAAAAACATTATTAAAAAGTGTTCATTCATATATAATTATAATTATAAAAAAACTTTAAACTATGTATTTATATTATGATCAAAAAACCTGTCAATATTTATTTGCATATTATCGTTTCTATAATATTATTATATTTGTATTATTAATTACAAAAACATTACTAAAAAGTGTTCATTCATATATAATTATTATTATAAAAAACTTTAAAATATGTATTTATATTATGATAAAAAAAACCTGTCAATATTTAATTGCATATTATCCTTACTATAATATTAATATATATGTATTATTATTATTAAAAACATTATTAAAAAGTGTTCATTCATATATAATTATAATTATAAAAATATTATAAAATATGTATTTATATTATGATCAAAAACATTTTTATATATTTATTTGTATATTATCCTTCCTATAATATTATTATATATGTATTATTCATAACAAAAACATTATTAAAAAGTGTTCATTCATATATAATTATAATTATAAAAAAACTTTAAACTATGTATTTATATTATGATCAAAAAAACCTGTCAATATTTATTTTTATATTATCGTTTCTATAATATTATTATATTTGTATTATTAATTACAAAAACATTACTAAAAAGTGTTCATTCATATATAATTATTATTATAAAAAACTTTTAAATATGTATTTATATTATGATAAAAAAAAACTGTGAATATTTATTTGCATATTATCCTTCCTATAATATTATTATATATGTATTATTAATTACAAAAACATCATTAAAAAGTGTTCATTCATATATAATTATTATTATAAAAATATTATAAAATATGTATTTATATTATGATCAAAAACATTTATATACCTATATTTATTTGTATATTATCCTTCCTATAATATTATTATATATGTATTATTAATAACAAAAACATTATTAAAAAGTGTTCATTCATATATAATTATTATTATAAAAATATTATAAAATATGTATTTATATTATGATCAAAAACATTTATATATATTTATTTGTATATTATCCTTCCTATAATATTATTATATATGTATTATTCATAACAAAAACATTATTAAAAAGTGTTCATTCATATATTATTATTATTATAAAAATATTATAAAATATGTATTTATATTATGATCAAAAACATTTATATATATTTATTTGTATATTATCCTTCCTATAATATTATTATATATGTATTATTCATAACAAAAACATTATTAAAAAGTGTTCATTCATATATAATTATAATTATAAAAAAACATTAAACTATGTATTTATATTATGATCAAAAAAACCTGTCAATATTTATTTGCATATTATCGTTTCTATAATATTATTATATTTGTATTATTAATTACAAAAACATTACTAAAAAGTGTTCATTCATATATTATTATTATTATAAAAAACTATAAAATATGTATTTATATTATGATAAAAAAACCTGTGAATATTTATTTGCATATTATCCTTCCTATAATATTATTATATATGTATTATTAATAACAAAAACATTATTAAAAAGTGTTCATTCATATATAATTATTATTATAAAAATATTATAAAATATGCATTTATATTATGATCAAAAACATTTATATATATTTATTTGTATATTATCCTTGCTATAATATTAGTATATATGTATTATTAATAACAAAAACATTATTCAAAAGTATTCATTCATATATAATTATTATTATAAAAATATTATAAAATATGTATTTATATTATGATCAAAAACATTTATATATATTTATTTGTATATTATCCTTCCTATAATATTATTATATATGTATTATTCATAACAAAAACATTATTAAAAAGTGTTCATTCATATATAATTATAATTATAAAAAAACTTTAAACTATGTATTTATATTATGATCAAAAAAACCTGTCAATATTTATTTTCATATTATCAATTCTATAATATTATTATATTTGTATTATTAATTACAAAAACATTACTAAAAAGTGTTCATTCATATATAATTATTATTATAAAAAACTTTAAAATATGTATTTATATTATGATAAAAAAAACCTGTGAATATTTATTTGCATATTATCCTTCCTATAATATTATTATATATGTATTATTAATAACAAAAACATAATTAAAAAGTGTTCATTCATATATTATTATAATTATAAAAATATTATAAAATATGTATTTATATTATGATCAAAAACATTTATATATATTTATTTGTATATTATCCTTCCTATAAAATTATTATATATGTATTATTCATAACAAAAACATTATTAAAAAGTGTTCATTCATATATTATTATTATTATAAAAATATTATAAAATATGTATTTATATTATGATCAAAAACATTTATATATATTTATTTGTATATTATTCTTCCTATAATATTATTATATATGTATTATTCATAACAAAAACATTATTAAAAAGTGTTCATTCATATATAATTATAATTATAAAAAAACTTTAAACTATGTATTTATATTATGATCAAAAAAACCTGTCAATATTTATTTGCATATTATCGTTTCTATAATATTATTATATTTGTATTATTAATTACAAAAACATTACTAAAAAGTGTTCATTCATATATTATTATTATTATAAAAAACTTTAAAATATGTATTTATATTATGATAAAAAAACCTGTGAATATTTATTTGCATATTATCCTTCCTATAATATTATTATATATGTATTATTAATAACAAAAACATTATTAAAAAGTGTTCGTTCATATATACTTATAATTATAAAAAAACTTTAAACTATGTATTTATATTATGATCAAAAAAACTGTCAATATTTATTTTCATATTATCGTTTCTATAATATTATTATATTTGTATTATTAATTACAAAAACATTACTAAAAAGTGTTCATTCATATATAATTATTATTATAAAAAACTTTAAAATATGTATTTATATTATGATAAAAAAAACCTGTGAATATTTATTTGCATATTATCCTTCCTATAATATTATTATATATGTATTATTAATAACAAAAACATTATTAAAAAGTGTTCATTCATATATAATTATTATTATAAAAATATTATAAAATATGTTTTTATATTATGATCAAAAACATTTATATATATTTATTTGTATATTATCCTTCCTATAATTTTCTATGATATTATTATATATGTATTATTCATAACAAAAACATTATTAAAAAGTGTTCATTCATATATAATTATAATTATAAAAAAACTTTAAACTATGTATTTATATTATGATCAAAAAAACCTGTCAATATTTATTTGCATATTATCGTTTCTATAATATTATTATATTTGTATTATTAATTACAAAAACATTACTAAAAAGTGTTCATTCATATATTATTATTATTATAAAAAACTATAAAATATGTATTTATATTATGATAAAAAAACCTGTGAATATTTATTTGCATATTATCCTTCCTATAATATTATTATATATGTATTATTAATAACAAAAACATTATTAAAAAGTGTTCATTCATATATAATTATTATTATAAAAATATTATAAAATATGCATTTATATTATGATCAAAAACATTTATATATATTTATTTGTATATTATCCTTTCTATAATATTAGTATATATGTATTATTAATAACAAAAACATTATTCAAAAGTATTCATTCATATATAATTATTATTATAAAAATATTATAAAATATGTATTTATATTATGATCAAAAACATTTATATATATTTATTTGTATATTATCCTTCCTATAATATTATTATATATGTATTATTCATAACAAAAACATTATTAAAAAGTGTTCATTCATATATAATTATAATTATAAAAAAACTTTAAACTATGTATTTATATTATGATCAAAAAAACCTGTCAATATTTATTTTCATATTATCGTTTCTATAATATTATTATATTTGTATTATTAATTACAAAAACATTACTAAAAAGTGTTCATTCATATATAATTATTATTATAAAAAACTTTAAAATATGTATTTATATTATGATAAAAAAAACCTGTGAATATTTATTTGCATATTATCCTTCCTATAATATTATTATATATGTATTATTAATAACAAAAACATAATTAAAAAGTGTTCATTCATATATTATTATAATTATAAAAATATTATAAAATATGTATTTATATTATGATCAAAAACATTTATATATATTTATTTGTATATTATCCTTCCTATAAAATTATTATATATGTATTATTCATAACAAAAACATTATTAAAAAGTGTTCATTCATATATTATTATTATTATAAAAATATTATAAAATATGTATTTATATTATGATCAAAAACATTTATATATATTTATTTGTATATTATTCTTCCTATAATATTATTATATATGTATTATTCATAACAAAAACATTATTAAAAAGTGTTCATTCATATATAATTATAATTATAAAAAAACTTTAAACTATGTATTTATATTATGATCAAAAAAACCTGTCAATATTTATTTGCATATTATCGTTTCTATAATATTATTATATTTGTATTATTAATTACAAAAACATTACTAAAAAGTGTTCATTCATATATTATTATTATTATAAAAAACTTTAAAATATGTATTTATATTATGATAAAAAAACCTGTGAATATTTATTTGCATATTATCCTTCCTATAATATTATTATATATGTATTATTAATAACAAAAACATTATTAAAAAGTGTTCGTTCATATATACTTATAATTATAAAAAAACTTTAAACTATGTATTTATATTATGATCAAAAAAACTGTCAATATTTATTTTCATATTATCGTTTCTATAATATTATTATATTTGTATTATTAATTACAAAAACATTACTAAAAAGTGTTCATTCATATATAATTATTATTATAAAAAACTTTAAAATATGTATTTATATTATGATAAAAAAAACCTGTGAATATTTATTTGCATATTATCCTTCCTATAATATTATTATATATGTATTATTAATAACAAAAACATTATTAAAAAGTGTTCATTCATATATAATTATTATTATAAAAATATTATAAAATATGTTTTTATATTATGATCAAAAACATTTATATATATTTATTTGTATATTATCCTTCCTATAATTTTCTATGATATTATTATATATGTATTATTCATAACAAAAACATTATTAAAAAGTGTTCATTCATATATAATTATAATTATAAAAAAACTTTAAACTATGTATTTATATTATGATCAAAAAAACCTGTCAATATTTATTTGCATATTATCGTTTCTATAATATTATTATATTTGTATTATTAATTACAAAAACATTACTAAAAAGTGTTCATTCATATATTATTATTATTATAAAAAACTATAAAATATGTATTTATATTATGATAAAAAAACCTGTGAATATTTATTTGCATATTATCCTTCCTATAATATTATTATATATGTATTATTAATAACAAAAACATTATTAAAAAGTGTTCATTCATATATAATTATTATTATAAAAATATTATAAAATATGCATTTATATTATGATCAAAAACATTTATATATATTTATTTGTATATTATCCTTTCTATAATATTAGTATATATGTATTATTAATAACAAAAACATTATTCAAAAGTATTCATTCATATATAATTATTATTATAAAAATATTATAAAATATGTATTTATATTATGATCAAAAACATTTATATATATTTATTTGTATATTATCCTTCCTATAATATTATTATATATGTATTATTCATAACAAAAACATTATTAAAAAGTGTTCATTCATATATAATTATAATTATAAAAAAACTTTAAACTATGTATTTATATTATGATCAAAAAAACCTGTCAATATTTATTTTCATATTATCGTTTCTATAATATTATTATATTTGTATTATTAATTACAAAAACATTACTAAAAAGTGTTCATTCATATATAATTATTATTATAAAAAACTTTAAAATATGTATTTATATTATGATAAAAAAACCTGTGAATATTTATTTGCATATTATCCTTCCTATAATATTATTATATATGTATTATTAATAACAAAAACATAATTAAAAAGTGTTCATTCATATATTATTATAATTATAAAAATATTATAAAATATGTATTTATATTATGATCAAAAACATTTATATATATTTATTTGTATATTATCCTTCCTATAAAATTATTATATATGTATTATTCATAACAAAAACATTATTAAAAAGTGTTCATTCATATATTATTATTATTATAAAAATATTATAAAATATGTATTTATATTATGATCAAAAACATTTATATATATTTATTTGTATATTATTCTTCCTATAATATTATTATATATGTATTATTCATAACAAAAACATTATTAAAAAGTGTTCATTCATATATAATTATAATTATAAAAAAACTTTAAACTATGTATTTATATTATGATCAAAAAAACCTGTCAATATTTATTTGCATATTATCGTTTCTATAATATTATTATATTTGTATTATTAATTACAAAAACATTACTAAAAAGTGTTCATTCATATATTATTATTATTATAAAAAACTTTAAAATATGTATTTATATTATGATAAAAAAACCTGTGAATATTTATTTGCATATTATCCTTCCTATAATATTATTATATATGTATTATTAATAACAAAAACATTATTAAAAAGTGTTCGTTCATATATACTTATAATTATAAAAAAACTTTAAACTATGTATTTATATTATGATCAAAAAAACTGTCAATATTTATTTTCATATTATCGTTTCTATAATATTATTATATTTGTATTATTAATTACAAAAACATTACTAAAAAGTGTTCATTCATATATAATTATTATTATAAAAAACTTTAAAATATGTATTTATATTATGATAAAAAAAACCTGTGAATATTTATTTGCATATTATCCTTCCTATAATATTATTATATATGTATTATTAATAACAAAAACATTATTAAAAAGTGTTTATTCATATATAATTATTATTATAAAAATATTATAAAATATGTTTTTATATTATGATCAAAAACATTTATATATATTTATTTGTATATTATCCTTCCTATAATTTTCTATGATATTATTATATATGTATTATTCATAACAAAAACATAATTAAAAAGTGTTCATTCATATATTATTATAATTATAAAAATATTATAAAATATGTATTTATATTATGATCAAAAACATTTATATATATTTATTTGTATATTATCCTTCCTATAAAATTATTATATATGTATTATTCATAACAAAAACATTATTAAAAAGTGTTCATTCATATATTATTATTATTATAAAAATATTATAAAATATGTATTTATATTATGATCAAAAACATTTATATATATTTATTTGTATATTATTCTTCCTATAATATTATTATATATGTATTATTCATAACAAAAACATTATTAAAAAGTGTTCATTCATATATAATTATAATTATAAAAAAACTTTAAACTATGTATTTATATTATGATCAAAAAAACCTGTCAATATTTATTTGCATATTATCGTTTCTATAATATTATTATATTTGTATTATTAATTACAAAAACATTACTAAAAAGTGTTCATTCATATATTATTATTATTATAAAAAACTTTAAAATATGTATTTATATTATGATAAAAAAACCTGTGAATATTTATTTGCATATTATCCTTCCTATAATATTATTATATATGTATTATTAATAACAAAAACATTATTAAAAAGTGTTCGTTCATATATACTTATAATTATAAAAAAACTTTAAACTATGTATTTATATTATGATCAAAAAAACTGTCAATATTTATTTTCATATTATCGTTTCTATAATATTATTATATTTGTATTATTAATTACAAAAACATTACTAAAAAGTGTTCATTCATATATAATTATTATTATAAAAAACTTTAAAATATGTATTTATATTATGATAAAAAAAACCTGTGAATATTTATTTGCATATTATCCTTCCTATAATATTATTATATATGTATTATTAATAACAAAAACATTATTAAAAAGTGTTCATTCATATATAATTATTATTATAAAAATATTATAAAATATGTTTTTATATTATGATCAAAAACATTTATATATATTTATTTGTATATTATCCTTCCTATAATTTTCTATGATATTATTATATATGTATTATTCATAACAAAAACATTATTAAAAAGTGTTCATTCATATATAATTATAATTATAAAAAAACTTTAAACTATGTATTTATATTATGATCAAAAAAACCTGTCAATATTTATTTGCATATTATCGTTTCTATAATATTATTATATTTGTATTATTAATTACAAAAACATTACTAAAAAGTGTTCATTCATATATATTTATTATTATAAAAAAACTTTAAACTATGTATTTATATTATGATCATAAAAACCTGTCAATATTTATTTGCATATTATCGTTTCTATAATATTATTATATTTGTATTATTAATTACAAAAACATTACTAAAAAGTGTTCATTCATATATTATTATTATTATAAAAAACTTTAAAATATGTATTTATATTATGATAAAAAAACTTGTGAATATTTATTTGCATATTATCCTTCCTATAATATTATTATATATGTATTATTAATAACAAAAACATTATTAAAAAGTGTTCATTCATATATAATTATTATTATAAAAATATTATAAAATATGTATTTATATTATGATCAAAAACATTTATATATATTTATTTGTATATTATCCTTCCTATAATATTATTATATATGTATTATTAATAACAAAAACATTATTCAAAAGTGTTCATTCATATATAATTATTATTATAAAAATATTATAAAATATGTATTTATATTATGATCAAAAACATTTATATATATTTATTTGTATATTATCCTTCCTATAATATTATTATATATGTATTATTAATAACAAAAACATCATTAAAAAGTGTTCATTCATATATAATTATTTTTATATAAAGATTATAAAATATGTATTTATATTATGATAAAAAAAACCTGTCAATATTTAATTGCATATTATCCTTACTATAATATTAATATATATGTATTATTATTATTAAAAACATTATTAAAAAGTGTTCATTCATATATAATTATAATTATAAAAATATTATAAAATATGTATTTATATTATGATCAAAAACATTTTTATATATTTATTTGTATATTATCCTTCCTATAATATTATTATATATGTATTATTCATAACAAAAAAATTATTAAAAAGTGTTCATTCATATATAATTATAATTATAAAAATATTATAAAATATGTATTTATATTATGATCAAAAACATTTATATATATTTATTTGTATATTATCCTTCCTATAATATTATTATATATGTATTATTAATAACAAAAACATTATTCAAAAGTGTTCATTCATATATAATTATTATTATAAAAATATTATAAATATGTATTTATATTATGATCAAAAACATTTATATATATTTATTTGTATATTATCCTTCCTATAATATTATTATATATGTATTATTAATAACAAAAACATCATTAAAAAGTGTTCATTCATATATAATTATTTTTTTTATAAAAATTTTAAAATATGTATTTATATTATGATAAAAAAAACCTGTCAATATTTAATTGCATATTATCCTTACTATAATATTAATATATATGTATTATTATTATTAAAAACATTATTAAAAAGTGTTCATTCATGTATAATAATAATTATAAAAATATTATAAAATATGTATTTATATTATGATCAAAAACATTTATATATATTTATTTGTATATTATCCTTCCTATAATATTATTATATATGTATTATTAATAACAAAAACATTATTCAAAAGTGTTCATTCATATATAATTATTATTATAAAAATATTATAAAATATGTATTTATATTATGATCAAAAACATTTATATATATTTATTTGTATATTATCCTTCCTATAATATTATTATATATGTATTATTAATAACAAAAACATCATTAAAAAGTGTTCATTCATATATAATTATTTTTATATAAAAATTTTAAAATATGTATTTATATTATGATAAAAAAAACCTGTCAATATTTAATTGCATATTATCCTTACTATAATATTAATATATATGTATTATTATTATTAAAAACATTATTAAAAAGTGTTCATTCATATATAATTATAATTATAAAAATATTATAAAATATGTATTTATATTATGATCAAAAACATTTATATATATTTATTTGTATATTATCCTTCCTATAATATTATTATACATGTATTATTCATAACAAAAACATTATTAAAAAGTGTTCATTCATATATAATTATAATTATAAAAAAACTTTAAACTATGTATTTATATTATGATCAAAAAAACCTGTCGATATTTATTTGCATATTATTGTTTCTTTAATATTATTATATTTGTATTATTAATTACAAAAACATTACTAAAAAGTGTTCATTCATATATAATTATTATTATAAAAAGATTTAAAATATGTATTTATATTATGATAAAAAAAACCTGTCAATATTTAATTACATATTATCCTTCCTATAATATTAATATATATGTATTATTATTATTAAAAACATTATTAAAAAGTGTTCATTCATATATAATTATAATTATAAAAAATATTATAAAATATGTATTTATATTATGATCAAAAACATTTATATATATTTATTTGTATATTATCCTTCCTATAATATTATTATATATGTATTATTAATAACAAAAACATTATTAAAAAGTGTTCATTCATATATAATTATAATTATAAAAATATTATAATATATGTATTTATATTATGATCAAAAACATTTATATATATTTATTTGTATATTATCCTTCCTATAATATTATTATATATGTATTATTAATAACAAAAACATTATTAAAAAGTGTTCATTCATATATAATTATTTATTATAAAAATATTATAAAATATGTTTTTATATTATGATCAAAAACATTTATATATATTTATTTGTATATTATCCTTCCTATAATATTATTATATATGTATTATTAATAACAAAAACATTATTAAAAAGTGTTCATTTATATATTATTATTATTATAAAAATATTATAAAATATGTATTTATATAATGATCAAACACATTTATATATATTTATTTGTATATTATCCTTTCTATAATATTATTATATATGTATTATTCATAACAAAAACATTATTAAAAAGTGTTCATTCATATATAATTATAATTATAAAAAAACTTTAAACTATGTATTTATATTATGATCAAAAAACCTGTCAATATTTATTTGCATATTATCGTTTCTATAATATTATTATATTTGTATTATTAATTACAAAAACATTACTAAAAAGTGTTCATTCATATATAATTATTATTATAAAAAAACTTTAAACTATGTATTTATATTATGTTCAAAAAAACCTGTCAATATCTATTTGCATATTATCGTTTCTATAATATTATTATATTTGTATTATTAATTACAAAAACATTACTAAAAAGTGTTCATTCATATATAATTATTATTATAAAAATATTATAAAATATGTATTTATATTATGATCAAAAACATTTATATATATTTATTTGTATATTATCATTCCTATAATATTATTATATATGTATTATTAATAACAAAAACATCATTAAAAAGTGTTCATTCATATATAATTATTTTTATATAAAAATTTTAAAATATGTATTTATATTATGATAAAAAAAACCTGTCAATATTTAATTGCATATTATCCTTACTATAATATTAATATATATGTATTATTATTATTAAAAACATTATTAAAAAGTGTTCAGTCATATATAATTATAATTATAAAAATATTATAAAATATGTATTTATATTATGATCAAAAACATTTATATATATTTATTTGTATATTATCCTTCCTATAATATCATTATATATGTATTATTAATAACAAAAACATTATTAAAAAGTGTTCATTCATATATAATTATTATTATAAAAATATTATAAAATATGTATTTATATTATGATCAAAAACATTTATATATATTTATTTGTATATTATCCTTCCTATAATATTATTATATATTTATTATTCATAACAAAAACATTATTAAAAAGTGTTCATTCATATATAATTATTATTATAAAAATATTATAAAATATGTATTTATATTATGATCAAAAACATTTATATATATTTATTTGTATATTATCCTTCCTATAATATTATTATATATGTATTATTCATAACAAAAACATTATTAAAAAGTGTTCATTCATATATAATTATAATTATAAAAAAACTTTAAACTATGTATTTATATTATGTTTAAAAAAAACCTGTCAATATTTATTTGCATATTATCGTTTCTATAATATTATTATATTTTTATTATTAATTACAAAAACATTACTAAAAAGTGTTCATTCATATATAATTATTATTATAAAAAAACTTTAAACTATGTATTTATATTATGATCAAAAAAACCTGTCAATATTTATTTCCATATTATCGTTTCTATAATATTATTATATTTGGATTATTAATTACAAAAACATTACTAAAAAGTGTTCATTCATATATTATTATTATTATAAAAAACTTTAAAATATGTATTTATATTATGATAAAAAAACCTGTGAATATTTATTTGCATATTATTCTTCCTATAATATTATTATATATGTATTATTAATAACAAAAACATTATTCAAAAGTGTTTATTCATATATAATTATTATTATAAAAATATTATAAAATATGTATTTATATTATGATCAAAAACATTTATATATATTTATTTGTATATTATCCTTCCTATAATATTATTATATATGTATTATTAATAACAAAAACATCATTAAAAAGTGTTCATTCATATATAATTATTTTTATATAAAAATTATAAAATATGTATTTATATTATGATAAAAAAAAACCTTTCAATATTTAATTGCATATTATCCTTACTATAATATTAATATATATGTATTATTATTATTAAAAACATTATTAAAAAGTGTTCATTCATATATAATTATAATTATAAAAATATTATAAAATATGTA